>NW_017674650.1:88895-89638 GCF_001879085.1 Nicotiana attenuata | reverse complement strand
CAAGAAACGACAAGACGTAAATAGAATAAAGTAAAAGAAAGAAGAGAAAAAGAAAATAAGAAAAATTAAAAAAATAAAGAAAAAGAAAAGAAAATAGAAAAAGAAAAGAAAGAGAAGAAAAAAAAGAAAAAAAAAGAAGAAGAAAACACAAAAGAAAGAGAAATGGAAGAAAAAGAAAAGAAGAATCACAACAACAAAGTAATTTCGATGACATGAACTACGCTCGACCTGATTCCTTTTAAGGATACGTAGGCAGCCTCACGGTTCAGTCCCATCAAAATAAAAAATCCAAAAGTCCCCAAGCAAGAAACTGGGGCAGAAGTTGTGGTTGTTGTAAGAAATCTGATTCCAAAAGTTGTAATTTTAAACCCATGTTGAATTTTTTGAGCCTTGATACCCTTCCTTTCTAACTCTATCCAAAAGCCCACGTTACAGTCCAAAGAAAGACCTTCTGATCAGTCTTCGAGAGATGCCAAGTTGAGCAAGTAGAGGTGATTCATTTCAGGGGCAACACTCTGGTCTAAGCAGGAAAATAATGAAAATGAGAGAGTCTTATTGGTGAAAACCCTCACGGGCACCGTAAGGCGACGGGAGCTGAGAGAAGTTAAATGAGAGAGTCTTATTGGTGAAAACCCTCGTGGGCACCGTAAGGCGACGGGAGCTGAGAGAGATGAAAAATGAGAGATTCTTATTGGTGAAAACCCTCACGGGCACCTTAAGGCGAAAGTGAGTTGAGAAGTGAA
>NW_017674650.1:82976-84652 GCF_001879085.1 Nicotiana attenuata | reverse complement strand
AGTTTATCTAGGAGTTATTCCAGGGTTTTAAGTCAGATTCTATGTTCCGTCCGTTTGGATGTATAAACCTCGTTATCTTTTGATTTCAATGAAATGCAATTTCGCTTTTTCATCATTCCTGATAGTTTTATTTTGTTTTTCTTTTCTTCCTTACACAGTTCTTTTTATGTTGGTTTCAATGACATGACATGCATGAGGAATCTTCGGCCCAGTTTTTAAAGCCAAGCTAATTCTGAAAAGTTGAAATCCCATCCCTTCGGATTGCGCTGAAGTCAAAATTGATGATGATGAGTGGGTCAGAACCCGCCTGAGCAATTGAGTTTGATCGATGAGAAAAGATTGGCAGCAGTGTGTCATGGCCAATTGTATCAACATAGAATGGCAAGAGCATATAATAAGAAGGTGCATCCACGTAAGTTCGAAGTGTCAGCAAGTGTTGAGACGTATCCTTCCACATCAGGCTGAGGCCAAAGGCAAGTTCGCCCCAAATTGGCAGGGGCCGTTCATCGTGACGAGAGTGTTGTCCAATGGTGCTCTGTATTTAACAGACATAGAAGGCAAGTGTGTAGAAATGGCCATCAATTCTGATGCGGTCAAGAGATATTATGTATGATTTTCTTTGGTTTAATTGTATTTGTTTGTATTTGGCATGTTTTGAAGATTGGAATGACGAAGGCATTTTGTTCTGTTATCTAAACACTTTATCCTTTGTTACCCCTTTGAGCCTTATTTATTTTCTTTCATACCCCTCTTTCGGAATCAGTAGTAAAGATCAGAAACACAAGCGTGAAAGATAAGTAAAAGGAAAGAGAAAAGAAAAGAATGAGAAGAGAGAGAAGGAAAAAGGAAGAAGAAAAGAAAAAAAAAGAAGAAAAAAAAGAGAAGAAAAAGAAAAGAAAAGGAAAGAAGAAACAACAAAAAGAGAAAAGGAAGAAAGAAAAGAAAAGAAAAAAAAAGAAGAGAGAAAAGAAAAGTCACAACAACAGAGCAATTCCTATGACATGAACTACGTTCGACCTGATTCCTTTTAAGGATACGTAGGCAGCCTCACGGTTCGGTCCCATCAAAGTAAAAATTCAAAAGTCCCCAAGTAAAAAAACTGGGGCAGAAGTTGTGATTGTTGTAAGAAATCTGATTCCGAAAGTTGTAATTTGAACCCATTTGAATTTTTTTGAGCCTTTGATACCCTTTCTTTCTAACCCTATCCAAAAAAGCCCACGTTACAGTCCAAAGAAAGACCTTCTAATCAGTCTTCGAGAGATGCCAAGTCGAGCAAGTAGAGGTGATTCATATCAGGGGCAACACTCCATTCTGAACAAAGAAATGAAAATGAGAGAGTCTTATTGGTGAAAACCCTCACGGGCACCGTAAGGCGAAGGGAGCTGAGAGAAATCAAAATGAGAGAGTCTTATTGGTGAAAACCTTCACGGGCACCTTGAGGCGACGGTGAGTTGAGAGAGAGAACAAATGAGAGAGGTCTGTAGGTGAAACCTTTCAGGGCACCGCAGGATGAACAAGGTCAAGGTTTGGGTGAAGAAATCAGGTTATGGAATTCCGGGGCAACAAAGTATGGCAACTGAAAGTTGGTTGGCTGGACGGGCTGGGCCGGTTAATCCAAAATGCATGTCATGATCAATGGTACCAGCTGTTCCACTCAGATAAGTCCCTTTTTTTTT
>NW_017674650.1:0-81874 GCF_001879085.1 Nicotiana attenuata | reverse complement strand
TTTTCAGGACCTTCCTGGATAATAGGATGTAGTTTAAGACCCTCTTAGATAACAGGACTTAGCGGAAGTAATACCTTTAGAAGATACAGCTTAGATCTATAATTGTCGTTTAACTAAGAGTTGTCAGGACCTCCCTGGATAATAGGACTTAGCTTTCAAATTCTTAATAATAGTTGGTAGAATGATTCAGTTTAACACTCACCTATGTTCCCAGCTACCAAAATGGGGCAGAAAATTTCCTTTGTTTTGTCTATTTTTATTGGAATTAGGTACCCGCTTGGAGAACAGGGAGAAAAAGTTCAACTTCAGCAGTCAGGAGCCCGCCTGGAGAACAAGGGAATACATTTCAAGTCAGCAATCAGGAGCCCGCCTGGAGAGCAGGGAATACATTTCAAGTTAGCAGTCAAGAGCCCGCCTGGAGAACAAGGGAATACATTTCAAGTCAGCAGTCAGGAGCCCGCCTGGAGAGCAGGGAATACATTCAAGTTAAGCAGTCAGGAGCCCACCTGGAGAACAAGGGAGTACAATTTAAGTTCAGCAGTCAGGCGCCCACCTGGAGAGCAAGGGAATACAGTTCAAGTTCAGCAATCAGGCGCTCACCTGGAGAGCAAGGGAGTACAGTTCAAGTTTCACCTTTCAAGTTCTTATTGATATTTGGTAACATAATTCGGTTTACACTCATATATATGCCCAGCTACCAAACTGGGGCAGAAATTTTCTTTGTTTTTGTTTATTTTGTTGAAATCAGGAGCCACTTGGAGAACATGGGAATACATTCAAGTCAGCAGTCAGGAGCCCGCCTGGAAAGCAGGGAATACATTCAAGTTTAGCAATCAGGAGCCCGCCCGGAGAACAGGGAATACATTTCAAGTCAGCAGTCAGGTGCCCGCCTGGAGAGCAGGGAATACATTTCAAGTCAACAGTCAGGAGCCCGCCTGGAGAGCAGGGAATACATTTCAAGTCAGCAGTCAGGAGCCCGCCTGGAGAGCAGGGAATACATTTCAAGTCAGCAATTAGGAGCCCGCCTGGAGAGCATGGGAATATATTTCAAGTTTAGCAGTCAGGAGCCTGCCTGGAGTTCAAGTTTAGCAATCAGGAGCCCGCCTGGAGAGTATGGGAATACATTTCAAGTTTAGCAATCAGGAGCCCGCCTGGAGAGCATGGGAATACATTTCAACTTTAGCAGTCAGGAGCCCGCTTGGAAAGCATGGGAATATAATTCAAGTTTAGCAATCAGGAGCCCACCTGGAAAGCAAGGGAATACAATTCAAGTTCAGCAGCCAGGTGTCCACCTAGAAAAAGGGGCAATATCTCAAAATACAGTTCAGTAGTCAGGCGTCCACCTAGAGAAAAGGAAAGCATCTCAGAATGTAGTTCAAGTTTCGGCAGTCAGGCACCCACCTGAAGTAAGGGAAAACATCTCAGATTACAATTCAAGTCGACAACAGAGGAATTTCACTAGGAAAATACAAGTCAGCATGGCAACAAGAGCTGCAGGATCAAGTTTGAAGATATAGATAGGTTTTGTAATTCATAGATCATAGTTTAGTCTAGCTTCTTCTTATTTTTGACATGGTGTAATAAGGGGTTCAGTAAGCAGTAGCAGCAGCAACATCAACAGTGAAATCACAACTTCATGGTAGTCCCAGCTACCAAACATTCCTGAACTACACTGACCTGATTCCTTTTTAGCCAAGGATATGTAGGCAACCTCGGAAGCAGGGTACGGTCAAATCTTTCAAAAATGCTTCCCACGGAGTATTCAAACGGGCAAAAATCGCTCATATCCGCTCACTTTGTCTTTGCACGAAAACTTTTCGTGTTTCCGAGCAAAGAGGGGCAGCTATGAGCACGTGGTTTTTGCCCTATATGAATTGCTCCCAAAAATTCAAATCAAAATAATTTCTTTCAGTGTTTGCAATTTTGTGGATGCTAATTGTTTGCATTTTTGTCTGTGCATTTTAATTAATAAAAAATACAAAAATATATGTGCATTTGCACTTAGGGTCCTATTTTATATTTTTAGGTTAATTA
Organism: Nicotiana attenuata; assembly: GCF_001879085.1. NCBI lineage: Eukaryota > Viridiplantae > Streptophyta > Magnoliopsida > Solanales > Solanaceae > Nicotiana > Nicotiana attenuata. Next base: position 79,840 of record NW_017674650.1, on the reverse strand, counting down.
GTTAATCAATTGTGGCAAAATAAAAAGAAAATCACAAAAATAGTCTAATTTGCACCTTTTAATTTTAACTTTGATTTTGAGTAGTTTTTCTTTTAGTTTATTTTTAATTAATTGTGATAATTATCATGTAGGTTTAATTAGTGTTTTTTTAGGTTAATTAGGTTCTAGGAATTAATTTAGATTTTGATTTAATTTTGGAAAAAGAAGAAAAAGAATTTTTAAAAAAAAATGAAAAGAAATGAAAATAAAAGAGGAAGAAAGCAGGCTGGGCTGCTTTGTTTATATTGCACAGGCCCAAACCTTTACCCATTCAAATGGCCCAAACCCGCCCCAATTCCACCCCCTAACCCGGTCCAGACCATACCCCAACCAAATGACCCCGTTTGGGTCAGAAATCATCTGAACCGTCGATCCCATCTAATCTAACGGCCCTAACCCAATCCCCTTCCCACATAAGACGGTCCAAACGACCATTACCCAAACCTAAGACCCCTGTCACAACTTACACCATTCGCCACCACCAGCCGCCACCGGAAATCGTCCCACGGCGGCGGCGAGTCTCCAAACCACCCCAAATCTTTACCACACAACCACCGCCCACACCTGATTCCCAATCCACCACCATATCTCCTCAAATCCTCACAAAATCGGACCAGTTTTAGAACTAAAAAGAGGAGAAGAAAAAGAAAATTCCCCAAATCTTCGAGTTTCAGAGGACGATTAGGGCTGAAATCGCCATTGGTTGTTTGTTCTCGACGAGAAGACTCGATTGATGCCGATTTCCGGTCGAATCGAAGTCCACCTGAGGTTTTTCAAGCCCCGTCCGCCTGCCTATGTAGGTATCTCTACCTCACTCTTCGTTTTTCACCATTGTCACATCTGTTCCCTTCTTTTCTTTTATTTATTTATTTATTTGCTTTTTTCATAAAAAATTTGCTATGTTTGCGTAATTAAGATCGAGTCGTCTCAGCATGATGTTCAGTTTGATTTCGGATTAGTTTTGTTAGTTTTTATTTCATTTTTTGTTTTTTGGTCTAAAATTAGAACGTGAAGTCGTTTATTGGATTGGGGAATTTATCTGCCTAAATTTGAAATTGGGTCCGCTAAGGGTGAGAAGCCCAGTTAGTTGTTTTAATCTTGATAAGGCAGGAGCCCAAAGTATTTGGATAGTTAGGGGTGCCAGGTTTGCTTGTAAGGTAATTTCAGGGTCTTTAAAGGGTAGCTTGTGTATTGCGGTTAGGGAATCTTTAGTGTAACAGAAATAGGAAGTTTCTAGAAAGTTTGGGTAGGGGTTTTTAATAAAATTTCAGACTTTTGGCAGGTTAGCTTGGGTAACAAGTCAATATTTGAGGGATTTTTAGGCTAAAAATGAGAATTGAAGAGGGGGCAGGGTGCAAAATTGAAAACCTGAGGTTTGCCCTAGCTCTTTGCCTATAAAGGCACTTTAAACTTGCCTTGTAAGGGGGGCTTGAAAAAATCTGAAAAATTAGGACCCTGAGAGACCTAGAGAGACCTAGAGAGACCCAAGAGACCTAAGAGAGATTTTAGGAGCTGAAAGTACAGAAAATACAGACAGCTAAATTTTGAGAGAAAAATACTGTTCCATCAATTTTCTTCTTTGATTTCTAAAATTCCAACCTGCTGAAGCAATCTGTGGTACATTCGAGTGTTTGAGATGGTTTGAACTTGGTTTTAATTTGGGTTTGAAGTTTGCTAGCCAAATAATGCTTCGATGGTTTCTGAAATAATCTCACTACTGGGTTGAATTAATCTGAGGCTAACTTTCTTCTACTGCTGTTGCTGAGCTTGCTGAATCTCAGTTCTTCTTAGTCTCTTCTCTTTTCCCAGGTATATTTTGATTCTTATGGACATTAGCTGAGTGTAACGCACAAGCATGAGTTTGGAAATATGAAGATTGTTGGTTATTTGCTATTAGATCTTCTCTTTCTTTTAATCTTCATTTTCCGATTCCTAGTGTTCAGTTCTGTCTAGCTGTACATCTGTGCATGCCTAGCAGCATATGAACTATTAGTTAGACTATTCTAAAGGACTGTAATCACCTTGTATCTAGTAAGGATTCATTTGGTTTTCCACTTTGTATTTAAATGCTTGATTTGTAATAATTGAACTCTTTTTGTAATACCTGAATTGGGTTTGCTGCAAGAGCTTGAGAAACTCAGTGAATCATTTCAATTACTTTTGTGTTCATCCTTGGTTAGCAGTACATCTCTGGTATTGGGATCCTTGTTTTGCCAACCACAATTGGATGCTTATCATAGTGCAGTAATTGTGCAAATGGGGATTTAATTTCTGAGAAACAGGTTTAAACTACTTAGAACAAAAGAAACATGCATTGATTTATTCTTGAGGAGTATGTGATTGGTTTCAGCCTAAAAAGTATTTTAAGAACTGAAAATGTTTCATCAACTTAAGTTGAATCTTTAACACTATCTAGTTAGTATTTTTCAGCAACTGTAACCTTTTGTGGTGTGAGTGGTGGTTGTATGAATGTGGTTCACTTAATATGGCTCTTAGTTAAATCTCGATCTATGCTTCAGGGGTTAGTGTTTATAGCTTTAGTTTTGTGTTCATTCAATGTTAAGCTTAGAAATCTGCAAGGTTAAAATTCATTTGTTACTGCGTTTTCTTCAGTTTGAATGTTTTTCTGCGGTTGCCTGGATTCGATCCCCATACCCTATTGCACTAGGCTTGTGCATGCTTCATTTGAAAGGGGCCCTTCGCATGGGCTTCAGGAATGTGACCGTTGGGCTTCTTATTAGGCTAAGTCCAAACTATAAGGATGAAATGAATTAGCCATCCTTAGTTTCAATTTCCAGTTCAGGATTGAATTCAGTCAAGGTTTAGAAGTTAGTGTAATTTCATTAGCTTCATCTCATTAGTGGGGTTGAACCATACTAGATAATAAATAGTTTATGGCCCTTTGAGGTGTAGTATGAATTTCCTTTTAAAATTGGAATCGAGGTGAGTCGTGCCAAATAAAATCTCAAATGCGTGGCCCTCACATATTTATTGCCTTCTAAAATCCTTGGAATTTGAGGCGTGCCAATTAGCAAATTTCCATGGCCCTCGCAAAGTTAACAACGCGTAGTTGCTTTAGGCGCGTCATTTAATAATATTACCTTCCTAAACTCGGGTGCGCATTTATGTGACCCAAATCCAAATCTCAACATTAGATAAAATGTGTTGCGGACTGCGGGTGCATTTATGTGACGTGGTTCGAAACATATTTTAAATGACGTTGCAATCTTCCTTCAATTAATTAAATAAAAGCGGTAGAAAAGTTGAAAATGCACATAGGCTAAAACATGTTTAAAATCAGATAATAGGCCAATTATAATAGTTGAGCGACCGTGCTAGAACCACGGAACTCGGGAATGCCTAACACCTTCTCCCGGGTTAACAGAATTCCTTACCCGGATTTCTGTATCGCGGACTGTAATACAGAGTCAACCCTTTCCTCGATTCGGGATTTGAACCGGTGACTTGGGACACCATAAATCTCCCAAGTGGAGACTCTGAATTCTTTACATAAATAAATCCCGTTTCGATTCTCCTTTAATTGGAAAATCTCCCTTATACTATACCTCTTCCGGGGGTGTAGTGAAAAAGGAGGTGTGACTGTTCCCACATCGAGGGTCTCCATAGCCTGGGCTTCCTGAATTTGCCCCTCGGAAAATAAAAGAAGGGGCGGTGAATCGTCAACATTTATTGCCCCAAGCGGGTTACTTGGGGTGTTCTCTTCGTTTTGAAGGGCCTAAGAACTGGCCCCTTCAGGTATGTCCACCAATTTCCCCATCACGGCGGGAGACATCTTCGGCCTCCGATGACTAGGGGACTTTGCTCGGGCCACCCTCCGAAATCCCTTCGGCCCGAAGCTGAACTTCTTCAACCATCACCGGCTCAGCAGCCTTTGGGACCTCGGCGCTCCTCTTTCGAGCCACCAGCTCTTGGTTAGCATATTCTTTTTCCTCTTCCTCATCTCGTAGCTTCTGAACTACATCCGCAGATAGGGTGCCGCTATCTTTCTTCGACCTGCGTGTCGTGCTCTTCTTAGGCTTTGAAGTATCGGAGGGCGAAACCCTTTTTCTCTTCTTATCCTTGGCCGGTTTTGGGGCCTCCTCCTCTTCCCCAGGCGGGGGAGGCCTCATGATAGCATTTTCCCCGAGACCTGTATGAAAGGAAACCAGGTAGAAATAAAAAGGAGACATTTCAGAGAAGAACGTCAAACACATAGAAAGAAACTTACCATGATTTTTGGCCTCCCATCTGCCCCTTGCCAAATCACGCCACCAACGTTCGCCATATGAAGAGGTCGATGCTAGTTTCTGAACCCAGCCTCAAGGTTCGGAATTGCACCAGGCACCCAAGAGACTACTGCGCCATAAGAAAGAATGTTGATGAGAAAAGGTAAAGGAATCAAGACAATCAACAGAAGATATAGGTGGATTTGTACTTACGCTTCATGTTCCATTCTTTGGGGAATGGCATATTCTCGGCCGGGATTATGTCAAAAGTCCTTACTTGGACAAACCGGCCCATCCATCCTCGATCTTTGTCCTCGTCTATGCTCGAGAACAACACCTTTGTGGCCCGATGCTGAAGCCTTATTAATCCGCCTCGATAGAGACGGGGGCTATACAGTCTAATGAGATGGTCGTGGGTGAAAGAAATCCCCTCTACCTTGCTCACGAAGAATCGGAGAAAAATAACGATGCGCCAAAAAGAGGGGTGGATTTGGCCTAGGGTTATGTGGTATTGGCGGCATAAGTTGATAATAATAGGATCGACAGGACCCAGCGTGAAAGGGTAAGTGTAAACACTTAAAAACCCTTTCACATAAGTGGTAATATCCTCCTCGGGGGTAGGAATCACCACCTCTTTGTTTTTCCAATGGCAATGTATTTTCACCTACTCAAGATCGCCCTCGGTTATCGAGCATATGTATCTCGACATTGGCTCGTATCGTCCACGGACCGATGAGTGTTTCTCAACTTTAAAATTGGAAGTAAGATCGCACGACCCGGGAACACACTCTTCGATGCGTGGCTCCACTGGCGTTTTATCACCGACCGGCCGCGATAAAGAGGCTTTTTCCTTCTGAGGAACGGTTTTTGATGTCTTCGCCATTGTTATACGAGTTTAAAGAAAGAAGAAGATGAAACTTGTTGTTTTAAGAAAAGATTAGCAAACGGGATTTGAAGAGCCTGCAGAATTGATAAGCTTGAAGGGAGTAGAAGAGTTTTTGAAGATTAGTAGAAATTTTGAAAGTAAAGTTTGAGAAAATTATGAAGACGATCTATGTATAAATTTGCTATGACGGTTTGAAAACACTAGTGGCCAACCGTCGATTGACGATCATTAATGATTTTTGGGAACTGTGTAGACGTGACGCTTCAGTCGCGAGGGTGACGTCATAATTGGTTGAGGTACAAAATCGAAGGCTCGGTTCATTTCATCTCATTACACTGCAAGAAACGAGGGGACTATCAGTATACGGTTAAACTCAGGCTTGCCGGATTTTGCCATTAAATCGAGACCAAGGAATAACATCCAGGGTCAGCCCTGTAATGGATCAGGTCAGAGCACGAAGACAAAGTATCGAGTTCAAGAATCGAAGTGCCCGTTGAGATCGAGGCCATCAGCAATCGAGACCTAATATGATCGACTTCGAGCGAAGCGCAATAACGGAAAGGCGGAATATCTGTAACTGGTCGGAGATCACGGCGGACATCCTGGAACAAATCAAATCTAGGGCGATTGTTTAGGCTAATCATGGGATTTACTTCCATAATTAGAATTGTACCATAACTAAGACTTCTCTGCTGTATAAAGAGGGCCCTAATCATTTTGTACCAATTTACATTCATATAGATCAAGGCAATCTAATATTTCTCTCTTTCTCTGGTTTATCAACTTGTTATTCTTTATCTGTTCTTACTTTACTGAGCTCGAGGGTTCATCAGCACGAGGGCACTCTCCAAGCATTGGTTTGTTTTTTATTCTTGTCAATTTCCATCACTTATCTTTAAGTTAATCAATTGGTATTAGGTGAAATCATGTATCCTTAAAACCACATTATAAGTTTAATTGTTATCCAGTTTTTAGGGTAAACAATATAAGTTATATATTCACTTTTACTATCAAAGTAGCTACGCCACGATGTGTCATTATTAACTATTCCCTTCATTTCAATTTATGTGAATTTGTTTGACTAGGCACGGGATTTAAGAAAAAATAAAGATTTTTTGAATTTGTGGTCCTAAACTAGTCAAAAAGGGGTCCAGAGTATTTATGTGGTTATAAAAGCTTCTCATTAAGGATAGAATTGAAAGTTTAAGCTAAATTATTTCCAAATTTAGAAAGGGGTCATTCTTTTTTGAATGGACCAAAAAGGAAATAGGTTCACATAAACAGGAACGGAGGGAGTAGATTTGCATGGCTGTGGGAATTTAGTTCTGGTATTACTATATTTTCAAGTTGCAACTTTTATCTATTTTTTTTGAGACAACGAAGTATTTTATTTTTAACATTGGGGGTGTCAAACGGGCGGAGGGTTGGGCTGATTTTTTGTGGGTCAAACTTGGGTTGAGATGGACTAAAATTTGGGTCATAGCCCATTCCGCTCAACTCTTATCAAGCTTTAATTAATATGTATTATTTTCTTATAAATTATATAATTACTAAATAAGATTTTTTCTTCTTTTGTTATGGCCATATATAACAAATCAAACAAAAAAGAATTATTTTAAGATATTTTGGCAAAGTTACTTATGAATCAATTTGGGCTAGACATCAGTCCAACTTTAAAGAAGAATTAACCCATATAGCTGCCCACTTAACCACTTAAACTAAAAATAGTCAGTGGAGGTATAATATATATGTAATTGTGTATAATCAATATATAAATTATGTATATGACTAGAAAAAGTAAACAATGAATATGACACGTTATTTGTGTTACGATCTCAACTTTAAATGGGTTAAGATGAATTGATTCAAGCTAAACTAAGTTCAATAAATGAACGGGCCAATAACCAACCCAACGTTGGACAGGTTGAGGGCGAAGTGCACAAATAGCCACTAAAAGCATCTACTTTTATTTTAAAGCCACTGCTTTCAATGTATTTAGGCTTTAGCCACTACTTTAATAAACTTATACCTGACTGGACGAAAATACCCTTCTGGTATAAGTTATACCTACGCTATTATAACACACTCGACGAAAACCAAAAGCAGCAGCAGCAGCCGGCGATCGTAGCAGCAGCAGCGACTGGACGAAAAATTCAAAATTCTCATCCAAAAAATCGACATAGATAAACAGTAAGTTATACTTTCATGTGTTTCTATCGATTTTTACTTCGATATAGTTATACTTTTTCCGATTTGTATTGATTTGATTATATAATAGATAAGAATTTGATTTTTTTTTGAATTTCTGGATTGATAAACTTAAGGATATCGCCTCCTATGATAATTCTATAAAAGTTGAGCACATAATATTAAGGACATAGTGTCTTCATTTTGGAAATTGAATTCAAAAATTAAGGACACAATGTCCTTAACTTTGATTCTACTGTCCTCATTTTGCAAATTGAATTGAAAAACTTAATGACACAATGTCCTTCACTTTGTTGTTGTTCTTCTGTATACTAAGTCCTGAAGTTTGAGTTTCAAATTGAAAAAGTTAAGGACAGGAAGTCCTTAAGTTTGAATTATAGATTGAAAAGTTAAGGACATAAGTCCATAATTTTTGACTTGCAGGTTAAAAAGTTTAGGACAGCCAGTCCTTAACTTTTAATTCCAAGTTTAAATGTTAAGGACAGACGGTCGTTAAGTTTTGACTTGCAGGTTAAACAGTTTAGGACAGGCAGTCAACTTTTAAATCCAGGTTTAAATGTTAAGGATTGGCAGTCCTTAAGTTTTAATGTCTGGCTCAAAAGTTAAGGACATGCAGTCCTTAAGTTTTAATTCCAAGTTCAAAAGTTAAGGACTGGCAGTTCTTAACTTTTAATTCCATGTTCAAAAGTTAAGGACAGGCAGTGCTTAAGTTTTAATTCCAAGTTCAAATGTTAAGGACTGGCAGTCCTTAACTTTTAATTCCATGTTCAAAAGTTAAGGACAGGCAGTCCTTAAGTTTTAATTCCAAGTTCAAATGTTAAGGACTGGAAGTCCTTAACTTTTAATTTCAAGTTAAAATGTTAAGCACACTTAGTCCTTACCTTGGTCTTGCACTTACAGTACACTTCTTCTTAATTATACAAGGAGTGCTTTATAACGTATGTCCTCAGTTTTCCATTCTCTTGACTTACAGGATGGAAACAATATGCATTATAGTTGATCATCAAACAAAGCTTTTTCTAGTACCTGAGTCAATTCGGTTTGAAGATTTCATTAAACAGATCTTTGAGCTAATTGAATTTGATAGAGAAAAGTTTGAAGCAGTGATATGGTTTGATATCAACCTTGGAACAAGCAAAGGAATGCTTGTATCTAAAGATTCTGATCTTCACACATGTATAGAGTTGCTAAAAACACATTCACTCTTCAAGGGCTGTCGTTTCATAGTTGATATTTCGGAAAGAGTTTTTCCATCAACAAGCAATGAACATGTCAACACAGAAACTCAACATGACAATCAAGACAAATGCCAACAGATAATGGAAATAGATATGGTTGAAGCTCAACCATTAAATGAAGAGGTGCTTCAAACATTTGATTCTATTCAAGTAGAAGGACAAAGCATTATAGAGATTGACAACGAACAAGCTTTGGGTATTCAAGTCTTAGAGAGTGCACCGGTAATCGAAGAAGTTGCTGAAAAAACATGTACTCAAATAACTAGACGAAGATCAAATTTGAAACAAAAAGAATCCCCAACTACGATATTAAGAGAAAATGCTTCGTTGGATGAAATAAAAGTTGGATCAGTATTTGACAAGAAGAAGAATATAATTAACTGTTTTTCCAATATAGCAATCAAAGGACATTTTGAATTCAAGGTTGTTAGATCAAGCTCAACAAGATATTCGTTGACATGCAATGATGATAGGTGTTGTTGGTGTGTGCGAGCTTTCAGAATTAAAGATTCAACACTGTTCAAGATAGTAAAGATTGAGAAAAAGCATGACTGTTCTGTTAACACTGTGAAAGCAGATCAAAGGCATGCTACTTCAAAGTTGATTAGTGGTTACATTATCGACAATCTTCGGGACCCAAGATTTGAAGTTACACCAGCTTTTGTCATGGCAGAGATGCAAAAATTGCATGGACTAGACATTGGATATCACAAGGCGTGGCATGCTATTCAACATGCTTCCGCTTTAATAAGAGGAAGTCCCGAAGAGAATTATGAATTATTGTCTTCATACTTGTATATGATGACAAGTAAAAACCCGGGAACTTATACTAACATAAAGATAGACGACAATAACAGGTAAACAATTTAGGACATGCTATCTTTAACATTGTTAACTTTTGAGTTGTAACCAGAAGTTGAGGACTGGCTGTCCTTAAGTTTTGAACTTGTAATTCAAAGTTAAGGACTGCCAGTCCTTAAGTTTTGAACTTTGAAATCAAAGTTAAGGACAGCATGTCCTTAACTTTATAACTTGGAAATGAAAGTTAAGGACTGCCAGTCCTTAAGTTTTGAACTTTGAAATCAAAGTTAAGGACATTATGTCCTTAACTTTATAACTTGGAAATGAAAGTTAAGGACTGACTGTCCTAAATTTCAGGTATTTTAACCTTGTTTTATATTATTTTTTCAGGTTTGTTTATATGTTTTATGCATATGGATCATCAATAGCTGGTTGGAATCATTGTAGACCAGTGATTGTTGTTGATGCAACTTTTTGAAGTCAAAATATCGTGGTGTTTTAATGATTTCAGTTTCAAAGGATGCAAATAACCAAATTTTCCCATTAGCCTTTGGAATAGCAGAATCTGAAAATAATAATTCCTATGAGTGGTACTTTAGTCAGCTTCGCAATGCAATTGGGAGCCGTGAGAATTTAATTTTTTTATCAGACAGGCATCAAGCTATTGCAAATGGCATTGCAAAGGTATATCCTGAAAGCCATCATGGGATTTGCATCTATCATTTGGAGCAGAACCTAAAGCGAAGGAAGGTGAAAAGTGAGGTCATAAAACTATTCCAAAGTGCTGCAAGAGTATACAAGCGCAAAGAATTTGACCTATACATGTCAGATATAGCAAATGTAGATAAGAAGACTTATGACTACTTGATGGAAGAACCACCGGAAAGATGGGCACGTTCTTGTAGTCCACGACGAAGATATGACATGCTCACAACAAACATAGTTGAGTCGATGAATTCTGTCCTATTAGAAGCAAGAGAGCTGCCTATACTAAGAATGATGGATTTCATTCAAGTGAAGCTACAATGTTGGTTTTATGAAAGAAGAAATAAAGCAGAAGGAACATTTTATGATGTTTCTTGTTGGGTAGAGGAGGAATTGAAGAAAAGAATAGATTTAGCATTTACTTTGAAAGTATTATGTTCTATGTTTATATTATGATTTTAACAATATTTAACATAATGTACTCACTTATAATTTTTCAACATTGAAGGACTTCCCTGTTGATTCATGGCGTTCTAGAGTTGAAGAAGAAGGAATAACTTTCTTGGTGGACTTAAACAAAAGAACATGTGATTGTTTTCAGTTTCAATTTGATGAATTACCATGCATACATGCAATTGCAGCTATCGAGAAGAGAAACATCAAGAAGTCCAACTTTTGTTCGCACTGGTACTTAAAGGAATCTTGGCTAAAAACATATGAAAGACAAATACATCCCGTAGGACATACTGATTCTTGGATTGTACCAGAGAGTGTTAAGTCACAAATTGTTAAACCTCAGATTTCAAAGTGCCACCAGGTAGAAGGCAAAAGAAAAGGCATATTCCTGCTACCGAGCCATCAAAAATAACATTCAAATGTGGTCGTTGCAGAAGAATTGGTCATAATAGAACATCTTGTATATATTCTCCTGCTCTCCATCCATTTTCAAGAAAGCAGAGAGAAGATTAGATATATCCACTTATGTTTATCGACTCTTTTTAGTTTTTGCCATAAATTGGATTCATTTAGATTATTCTTATTTGAGCAGATGTCTGAATTTTGAAAATTTCTTTCTTCTTACCTTGTTTTTGTTTCTTTTGAGTTCAAAGATTAAAAGTTAAGGACAGGAGTCCGTAAGTTCGACTTGCAATTTCAAAACTTAAGGACAGTCTGTCTGTATGTCCTTAACTTTGAGTTTTTAGTTAAAACTTAAGGATAATGGTCCTTAAGTTTGACATGTTGGTTAAAAAGTTATGGACAGGAGGTCCATAACTTATATTTCAAAGTTGAAAACTTAAGGACTCCTGTCCTTAACTTTCATTTCAAAGGTTAAAAGTTAAGGACAGGAAGTCCTTAACTTATAGCTTCAGGTTTAAAACTTAAGGACTGTATGTCCTTAACTTTGAGTTTTATGTTCAAAACTTAAGGACAATGGTCCTTAAGTTTGATTTGCTGGTTAAAAAGTTAAGGAAGTCCTTAACGTATATTTCTAAGCTGAAAACTTAAGGACTCATGTCCTTAACTTTGATTTTAAAGATTAAAAGTTAAGGACAGGAAGTCCTTAACTTATAGCTTCAAGTTTAAAACTTAAGGACTGTATGTCCTTAACTTTGAGTTTTATGTTCAAAACTTAAGGACAATGGTCCTTAAGCTTGATTTGCTGGTTAAAAAGTTAAGGAAGTCCTTAACTTATATTTCTAAGCTGAAAACTTAAGGACTCCTGTCCTTAACTTTGATTTTAAAGATTAAAAGTTAAGGACAGGAAGTCCTTAACATATAGCTTCAATTTTAAAACTTAAGGACTGTATGTCCTTAACTTTGAGTTTTATGTTCAAAACTTAAGGACAACAGTCCTTAAGTTTGTATTATACATTCCAAAGTTAAGGGCAAGCAGTCCTTAACTTTGAGTTATACATTCCAAAGTTAAGGGCAAGCAGTCCTTAACTTTGAGTTCAAAGTTCAAAGGTTAAGGACATGCAGTCCTTAACTTTGAGTTCAAAGTTCAAAGGTTAAGCACAGGAGTCCTTAAGTTTGAAATATAGGTTCAAAAGTTAAGGATATTTGATCCTTAACTTTGAATTCAAAGTTCATTTACACTTGGTCATAAACTAATACTAACAAACTCAATGGACAAATCAACACTTCAGAGAATCAAAGCAATTAATAACATGATACCTTGATATAACTTCTGAAATTGTAATTTGGCATAGCTGTGACAAAAAATTGCGTTATGCCAACAAAATATAAGTACCTTGTTAGGAATTTATAGAATATTTCAGAAGTTTTCTAAACTTGCAAAATTCACATGTATCCTTTACACCAATTTTATACAAAAGATCATCCACAACTTTCTTAAAAACTAAACTACAACTCCTTTGGACAGCAGGTTTCATTTTCACTCTCATAATCATCCCCAACATTTTCTGGTGGAGTGTCGTACCCAGAATTTCTTTTCCATTCACCATGCGCCCAAAGATTTGCAGCAAGTTCTCTTCTGAAGTCTTTTATGTCTTCGGGTTTGAATTGCTCCACATCCTTTGCAATCATCAGTAGCTCAACATATTTGATCAGAAAGGCACCACAATCAGTCCTAAGAGAAATGTAAGATATGCAGTGAATTAAACAATAAATCTAAAGTACATATAAATAATAAAAAAAAATAACAACACGTACGATCCAATTTGGCGTGGTGATCTTTGCCATTGAATATCAAATTTGTTGAAGACATTTCCGAAAGACTTGTGATGTTTGTCAAACTGTGAGAACTTTAGCAAGTGGGGGATCATCCGTGCATACATTTCCATGTGATTAAGTCCTGCCTCATATGGCTCACTGTATATGGAATCGTATACATCAATCTTTTTCTGATTCAAGTCCAACACCCCCAAAAGAAAGTGTGTGACAGCATTATCTTCTTTAGAAGGAAGCCGACATGGAAAAAAGATTTTGTCAACTTGTGTCCAAGCAATTCCACATCTACGGCTGTCTCCCCACACATATGGTGTCAGAAACAACTGATTATCACCAGCACACCAAAAGTCATCAGTAGCATCATCACTGAAATCTTTATACACAAGCACCATGTAGTTATCAAAAAGAATATCAGTAGTTGTGCAACGAAAAGGATGATCGCGAGGGTGGTAGCATTCCTTCTTTCTTAGATAATATAGGGCAATGTCAATATGCTTCATAAAAAGGCAAAAAATAAAACAAATCCATCAGTCATAAAATAATTAAAAAATGATAAATTAAGAATAAAAAAAATAAAAGCCTTGTGAATTATTTCACCTTATCATCAAGTACATAACTGCTATCCGAAAACTCAAGGAAGAACATTTTGCTACTGATTTTTTGATGATACAATTTGTAGGGATTTTTCCTCACACCATTATCATCAGCATATACATCAATTTGTCCCCTGAAAATTTTGAAAATATCAAAGTTAGAATTTAGTCTTGAACATAGACTTTCATGTTGAAAAATTAAGGACAGATAGTCCTTAAGTTTGAATTAGAAGTTCAAAAACTAAGGACAATTGGTCCTAAAGTTTGAGTTTCAAGTTCAAAACTTAAGGACTGTCTGTCCTTAACTTTGGGTATCAAGTTCAAAAGTTAAGGACAGGATGTCCTTAACTTATAGTTTCAAGTTCAGAACTTAAGGACTGTCTGTCCTTAACTTTGAATTCCAAGTTCAAAAGTTAGGGACAGGCAGTCCTTAAGTTTCAATTAAAAGTTCAAAAGCCAAGGACACTTGCTCCTAAAGTTTGAGTTTCAAGATGAAAACTTAAGGACTGTCTGTCCTTAACTTTGAGTATCAAGTTCAAAAGTTAAGGACATGAAGTCCTTAACTTATAGTTTCAAGTTCAAAACTTAAGGACTGTCTGTCCTTAACTTTGAATTCCAAGTTCAAAACTTAGGGACAGGCAGTCCTTAAGTTTGAATTAGAAGTTCAAAAGCTAAGGACACTTGGTCCTAAGTTTGAGTTTTCAAGTTCAAAACTTAAGGACTGTCTGCCCTTAACTTTGGGTATCAAGTTCAAAAGTTAAGGACAGGATATCCTTAACTTATAGTTTCAAGTTCAAAACTTAAGGACAGACAGTCCTTAAGTTTGACTTGAAGGTTCAAATGTTAACGATAGGTAGTCCTTTACTTTGAATTACAAGTTCGAATATTTAGGACACATGGTCCTCAACTTTGACTTACAACTTCAAATGTTCAGGAGACTTATTCCTAAAATTAGTCTTACAATCACAGAAGTTAAGGACGTAGTGAAATACATGAAGGCACTTACTCTTTTTTGCGACCTCTCCTTTTCTCCTTGCGCAACCACGCAATGAATTTCTTCATTAATTTTGCATCTTCTGCGGCATAATGAAAAATACACCTACGAGTATATGTTGATTTTATCCAGCCTGAACTCTTCGGAGTATTTTGATCATCTGACTTCGAAGTTCCCGCTTTTCTTTCCTGATCAAAAGGAGATTTCAACTGCCAGCTTAGCTTCTTGTACCTTTTACCTCGACCAAGCTCTTCTTCAATATTTCCTTCAACCTCCATAGTCAAAGCCCCATCAATGCTCATTTGTGTACTTGGAGGAGTAGGAGAAAGAATAGCAAATGACGGACCATCATAACCAATACCGTCTCTCTTTCTTTTCCTCGTATTTTTGCTAACAGCTTCATCATTGTTGTCCTCCGCCAGCAACTCTATAATATATATATATATATATATATATAATATATAAGTTAGTTTGCTGCAACTCGTCAAATGAAGAGACAAAATTTCAATATGAATATAATATTTAGGACACAATCAGTACCTGTCTTCTGCACACTACCTTCTTGTATTTTTTCAAGAGACAATTCAGCTAAGATATTGCTTGCATCATTTTCTTTTTCTCCCTATTGCACATTTTCATCATCTTGCAATTGTTCACTCTGTGCTTCAGTTGCTTGTTCACAAGATTCTGCAAAAATATTTACAAGAGCTAACACAATTAGTACTTGTTAATAATCTTTGATAAAACAAACATATATAAAATAAAATAAAATACTGTTTAACCATTAAGGACTGCTTGTCCTTAACTTTTGCACTTAAAATTTGAAGTTAAGGACCAAGTGTCCTTAACTTTTCAACTTCAAACTATAAGTTAAGGACTGCACTTCCTTAACTTTTGCACATGAAACTTGAAGTTAAGGACCAAATGTCCTCAACTTTTGAACTACAATTTTGAAGTTCAAGACCTATTGTCCTTAACTTTTGAACTTCAAACTTTAAGTTAAGGACTGCTTGTCCTTAACTTTTTTACGCGACACTTGAAATTCAGAATAACATAACACTACCTTCTTGTATTTTTTCAAGAAACAATTCAGCTAAGATATTACTTGCATCATTTTCTTTTTCTTCCAATTGCACATTTTCATCATCTTGCAATTGTTCACCCTGTGCTTCAGTTGCTTGTTCACAAGATTCTGCAAAAATATTTACAAGAGCTAACACAATTAGTACTTGTTAATAATCTTTGATAAAACAAACATATATAAAATAAAATAAAATACTGTCTAACCATTTGCAATAGTCAAGATCATCCCAATTATATCATTATCTTCACTAGCATTTTCTTCGGTTCCAATATCGTCGTTAAGAGAGGGAGGTCTAGAGATATCACATGTTGCATTTATGCATTTGGAACCAATCTCACTTCTGCTTGTTCCTTCAGTATTTTGTACGTCTTGAGATTGTATTCCACTTTTCTCTTGATACTCCACTCCAGCTTCTTCCCTTCCAGCTTCAAAAGATTCTGTAACATTTGCAATTAATACCCATTCTAATAATTCACTGAAACTAACATACAATATATAATGAAAATTTTATCTAACCATGATTGGCACAACTTTGAAATCCAAATTTTTCTTTGTATGACAGAGGTGTAGAAAGATCATATGTTCCTTCTAAGCATTTGCATACAATCCCGCTGACACTTGTTCCCAATGGACTTGATAAATCCTCCTGAGATTGCAATCCACATTTACAAATTTTTTCTGTTTCTCCTTTCTCTGTTTCTCCTTTCTCTTTTGGATTTTCCCGGTCTTGAAATTCACCTACATCTTCAACTTCCACTCCATCAGTAGATTCTACAAATATTTGTAATCACAAAAAAGTTTATATGTATTTCTCTATTCAATATAAATTTCAAAAAAAAAAAATTCAAAATCTATATCTAACCTTTCCCAATATCAGTAACGTTCTCAGTTTCATCATCTAGATGTGCATCTCTAAAATCGCTTTCATACTGCACTTCTGCATCCACATCCATATCATCACGTTCATCACCGCCTGCATCTTCGTTGATTGTAACAATAGGCTCTGTAGCACGACAATGATCATCAACTCCATCTTTTCTAATTGGAACACTAGATTCTCTATCTGTGTTCATTTGATCAGCTTTCCCAAAAATGTTCAACAAAGTATCAAGCTTTGATCCTAGAGTTTTCTTTAAATCCTGAGAAAGAAACTAAGTTAGAAAGTTAAGGACAGGTTCAAAATTTAAGGACAGGCAGTCCTTAAGTTTGATTTACAGGTTGAAAAGTTAAGGACATGCAGTCCTTAACTTTGAATTCCAAGTTCAAAACATAAGGACAAGAAGTCCTTAAGTTTCATTTCCAAGTTCAAAAGTTAAGGACAGGCAGTCCTTAACTTTGAATTCCAAGTTCACAAATTAAGGACAAGAAGTCCTTAACTTTGAATTCCAAGTTCAAAACTTAAGGACAAGAAGTCCTTAAGTTTCATTTCCAAGTTCAAAAGTTAAGGACAGGCAGTCCTTAACTTTGAATTCCAAGTTCAAAAGTTAAGGACAAGAAGTCCTTAACTTTCAATTCCAAGTTCAAAATTTAATGACACAAAGTCCTAAAGTTAGACTAACTGAAAATACCATGATTTCATTCTCAATCTTTTTTTCTGCTACAGCTATTTTCTGATAAACTCTAGTAACTTCAGCTTGCAAATCCTTCTTAAAACTCTCTGATAATCTCTGAATCAAAAAAACATAAAATAAAAAAAAAGTGTTCGTAAGTAAGAAATAATCAAATAAAAAACTAATACTATTCAAAGGCAGAAACACATACTCTAACAATTTCCTTAAGTATGGCTTCGTCAAATTGTGTGGAAGAAGACCTTGAGCTTTGATCTTGTGAAATTGGATCCTCCACACTAAGAGGCTCTGTATCTTCTTCTTCAACAGGAATGAATGGTGACACCTCGATCAACTTAAACAACTATTATATAAGAAAAAGTAAACATAAGTATTCACAACTAAAACAAATAAACAAAAAAATAGATAGTGATTACATTAACTTACATTTTCATTATGGAAATATTTTCTACAAAGAGCATCAAACTGTGGAGACTTCATTTCAGAATAACATAACATCCGAGGATAACCAGATTCTTTGAAGTTCACAAATTGTTTTTCTTGGAAAATAGGAAGTACTTCCATAATCCAAACACAAAAGGCAAAAGGAAAGCCAACTATAGTGTAGCTATCCTTCTCTTTATCTTTGTCTTTCTCCTTCTCAATCTCATTCTCATTTGGCTTCAAACAACTCTTCAATGATTTTAATAGCGTCTCATAAGAAAGAGAGCCCCAGTTGAAGGAAGAGCAGAGTGCGTCATCGTCGACAATTTTCATTATCTGATCGGACACATTCCTATTCTTCCGCTTGCCCATCAAAACAGATTCAACAAAATAGATTGTTGCCAACTTCAAAGCATCATCATCGCTGCCAACAAATGATGAAGCTGTACCATGTGGGTGACTAGAAATAAAACTAAACAAATCACCCAACTCAATTCTATCCTTTCCAGGGAAATAGACTCTTAAAAGCCTATTCTCTTTCTCATGTAAACCTTTGATGTCGAGCGACGAATAAGACTTCAAACCAGTAATTATGTGAAATGCGTCACGGGTAAACTTAATTTCACGATCAAATACCTTGAATGTCATTGAATCAGGTTCATTATTTACAATTTCTGAAAGCAATATACAGTGAATAAGTTTACCAGAGAACTTTACACTTTGTAATCGGAAGAAGTTGCCAAAAATACCATCCCTCAATTTCTTCCACTGGCTATTCGACAAAAAACCTTTAATTGTTTCCTTATATTGTAAATCTCCTTTCCAATACACCATAAAATTACGCCAATCATCAAACTCGAACACACGATCTCCTTCCATTATCACACTACAAAAGAAGGAAAAAGAAAACAAAGATTAGGACTTACAGTTAGTTGCAGGGACTTGGTCCTTAACTTCAAGTGTCACATACAAAAGTTAAGGACAAGCAGTCCTTAACTTAAAGTTTAAAGTTCAAAAGTTAAGGACAATAGGTCCTAAACTTCAAATTTGTAGTTCAAAAGTTAAGGACATTTGGTCCTTAACTTCAAGTTTATGTGCAAAAGTTAAGGACAATCAGTCCTTAACTTTGAGTTCCAACTTCAAAATTTAATGTCTTTTCTTTCTTATATTTCAGGAACACAGTTAACTAAAAATTCATAAACACAGTAAGCTTATGAATTTCTACGACTATTTTTATGAAATATACCTACATAATCAAATATATTGAATCAACCACAAACACATTTCACATTTCAACCCTAAAAATTTCTGAATAACACAATCACACTACATCTCCGACACTGAATCAACATATAATGATCATTTTTTGCAATTTCAAACATACTTCACACGGCATTGAACCCGATTACACATTTAGAAATACAAAAATGCATAAAAAAAAATACATTACCAGTAGCGAACGATTCATAGAAGATGGCGGAGAAGATGAAGGAGCAGGAAGATTAACTGAAGATCCTTTGCATGCGAGAGGATGATGAAGAAGCAGAGAATACGCAACTTGCCCTGAAACCCCTCTCAAATTCTTTTCCCTCGACTGAATGAAAAAAAGGGTTTTTGGGCATTTTGGCATTATAAGCGCATTGAAGAAAGGGTAAATGTGTCTTTTCCCTATTAGTAGTGGCTATTTTTGCTGAGCATTGTAATTAGTGGATAAAAATTAAAGACACCCTTAATTAGTGGCTACTACACGCCATTTCTACCCACTTTGCATAGTGTTTCCAACATCCAAAATGGGCTGAAAAGTGTGTAATGAAGCCCAATAATACATTCCAAGAACTTTGTCACCTCACCCTCGATTGAATCCATACAAATGATACCAGATAGTCATTCTAGAGGGCTGTTATTTAAAAATTAGTCAATATATCCTGAATTTTTGTTGTTCAATTTAATTTTTTAGGACACAAAGTCCTGAAATTAAGATTTTCAATTCAAATTTTCAGGACAAAATAATTATTGGCTAATCCCTAAATAACAACCCTAAAAATGGCTATTTGTGTACTTCCCCCGTTGGATTCAGTATGAACTTGCAAAAGTGCGTCTTTCCTGACATTTGGGTTTGCTTAGTCTCCGAAACATAAAAAATAATTATGCATTTCAAGCAAGTTGTAATTAAGTGCGATCTATGAATTTGCACGGTAAATGACGTCCTATTTAAGTCCATCTCATTGTAATATTTTAAGAGAATTAATTTATGTCACTAGAAGTTTTCTACATTAGGCATAGGAATCTCCAACAAAACTAAAAGACTTCTAACAAACATTGGATCTAAAGTAAATGTAAGTAAAACTAAATTCAAACTAATTAGTGTCGCCTATATAAATTCATTGTGTCATATCTATCGTTAGGTCAACTTGAGGAGACGTGCACAATAAGATCATTTCGCGCCTTTATTTAAGTTTTGACCTCATTAAAAGAAATTTAGAAAAAATAAATTGCGACCCAGAACTTGAAGCTTGTGGGTCATATAATACGGTGCAAGTCCTGACGGATCACCATAAGCTCGGATGAGTGAACATTGACTTGCCTTACCACATCCTGGTGGATTACCAGAGTTTTTAGTACAAATTATAACGTGACTTTGGAACAAATTATTTGCAATGGATGCATAAGTACGTGTCTTGCCACAAGTTCTGACGGATCACTAGGATATTAGTACATGTTGTATCGTAATTGTGGAACAACTTATTCACGATTCCTGTTCGAACACCAAGAGTTTCTACTGGATGGGAAAAACTTGCCTTTACCACATGTTCTGGTCGATCGTCAGGACTTTAATACAAATTCTATCACAACTTTGGTATACACTATCCACAAATCCTGACGATCACAGGATTTACACAGGAATTTCAACAACGAATTTTTGCTTCCAAAATTGATCTAAATTAACTCCAAATTTGATATCCAATATTTTAATATTAATTCCGATAATTAATTTCCAATGGTTAGATTCAACCTAAACATAATTAATAGACTCACTTTTCTTCTTTAATACTCTTTTTTTCTAAAGCTCAATAAAACTCTACATTAGTATTTCTTATTTTCAATTTTAGTTGTATGCTTATAATATATTGCAAAAGAAGGAGTAGGAGAAGAAGCAAGAGAAGAACAAGAAGGAAATGCTATGGCAGTTGTGTAATGCCGAGGCTACTTTTGCATAAATTTTTCAGTAGCGACAAAACTTTAAATTGAGCCTTAAGAAAAAAACACTCGACAATATTTTTTGTGCAATAGATTATAGCTAGAAATAATTTCGTTCTATGCGATTTTAGGTTTACGTCACTCTTTTAACACCTTTAGTTAATATGATTTCACAGCTGCGGATGCATCAATTTGGAGGTTGACGGGCTTCAAAAATTTTGTAGGCTATGCTGATGTGCGGCTATAATTCATGGTTTTTGCATATTATATGCTTTGCGTTTTACATGCTTTAATGTTAAAATACACTTTGTTTGAGCGTAATGGAGGCTATTTTATATGTAGGTGCATCGGAAACGAAAGCAGAGCTAAAGGGATGCTTAATGTCGAAAGGACGCTCGAGAACGGTGAAAAGGAGAAGCCGGGCAAAAGTCAGCTAACCAGGCTTTATCCAGGTGAGGCCAGCTTAAAGCCAGGCCTAACCAGGCTTTATCCAGGTGGCCTAACCAGGCTTTATCCAGGTGAGGCCAGCTTAAAGCCAGGCCTAGACTGGCTTTATCCAGGCGAGGCCAGCTTAAAGCCAGGCCTAGGCTGACGTTATCCAGGTGACGCCAGGCCTAAGGCCAGGCCCAGTCCGAGTTTTGAAGGTTTTAAGTATTTCCTGGTTTGACTAGAAGTTAACCTACACGTTTAGGGCTTGTCCCAAACATATAAATAGACCTAAAAACGTCACTTTTGACGAACTAAAAAAGAGAGGCCGAGAAGGAGAGATCGAGTTGGGACACATTTGAGACCTACGGAGGCAAGAACACACTAGGAGCAAGGCGGAGAATTCTTCTACGAGTTTTTCAATTCCTTCTTCCTATTTCTATTATTGGTTATGAATTCTAGTATTGTAGTTATGCATACTAGTATGAATAGCTAATTCGTTATCTAGGGTTTTGATGGAACCTATTGGAGGATGATTTTCCTGTTACGTTAATACAGATTTGTTGTAGCTTTTTCTCTATTTGTTCAACTACGTTATTATTGTGGTTGGTTGAAGAGCTCTCAATCAACTGTGCCTATTTAGTGTGTATCACTCGGGGCATATTTAGGTAGTTGTTGAACAACATCACTCTTAACGTATATGAGGAATCAATACGGAGGGTTTAAAGGTGGGATTAGGGATAACGAAACCTTGGGTGCGATCCGAGTGAACCGTACTTAATGCCAGCTAGCGTAACTCGGGAGAATATGTCTAGTAAATTGTGGTAATTAATCGGGAGAGAGTTACGACAGTCTGAGCGCTCATGATCGGTAGAGAATACTTAGGCGAATTTATAGAAAACGTAGCAGGAAGGATTCCGACAATTGGGGAAATTATAACTCTAGACCTCCTTAATCTTGTCTCCAACCCTTAGTATCCCTAGTTGTTAATCTACTAATTTAATTTGTTAGTTAATTAGATACAAGAGTCTTAATATTTTTAACATAAGGAATTGTTCGAGCTTGTCTTCTTGGTGTTATTGAACAACTGTAGCTAAGCCTTAGTTCTCTGTGGGATTCGACTCCGGAGAAGGAGAGATCGAGTTGGGACACACTTGAGACCTACAGAGGCAAGAACATACTAGGAGCAAGGCGGAGAATTCTTCTACGAGTTTTTCAATTCCTTCTTCCTATTTCTATTATTGGTTATGAATTCTAGTATTTTAGTTATGCATACTAGTATGAATAGCTAATTTGTTATCTAGGGTTTTGATGGAACCTATTGGAGGATGATTTTCCTGTTACGTTAATATAGGTTTGTTGTAGCTTTTTCTCTATTTGTTCAACTACGTTATTATTGTGGTTGGTTGAAGAGCTCTCAATCGACTGTGCTTATTTAGTGTATATTACTCGGGAGAGAGTGCATATTTAGGTAGTTGTTGAATAACATCACTCCTAACGTATATGAGGGATCAATACGGATTGTTTAAAGGTGGGATTAGGGATAACGAAACCTTGGGTGCGATCCGATTGAGCCGTACTTAATGCCAGCTAGCGCAATTCGGGAGAATATGTCTAGTAAATTGTGGTAATTACTCGAGAGAGAGTTACGACAGTCTGAGCGCTCATGATCGGTAGAGAATACTTAGCCCAATTTATAGAAAACATAGCAGGAAGGATTCCGACAATTGGGGAAATCATAACTCTAGACCTCCTTAATCTTGTCTCCAACCCTTAGTATCCCTAGTTGTTAATCTACTAATTTAATTTGTTAGTTAAATAGATACAAGAATCTTAATATTTATAACATAGGAATTGTTCGAGCTTGTCTTCTTGGCAATATTGAACAACTGTAGCTAAGCCTTAGTTCTCTGTGGGATTCGATCCGGACTTGTAAACCGGACTATATTTGCAGCGACCGCTTAGTCCGTTTTATAAGGCATAGTTGGGCGTGATCATATGCTTATAATATTCACAAGGAAACATCATTAAGCTTGTTAGTTATATATCGGCTCCCATCTTATATTGAAATTAACTTTTTGTTAGAAAAGAAAAGAATACTCTAGATAAGGATAATATAATAAGATATCATGAACAAAGATAACTAAAATATTCAAGATGTCATTATTGTTTATTAGCAATCAATGAGGCGCATATCGTTTGATCAATGGGGACAAGTCCACATTCTGCCTTTGGTACCCTTATCTCCATAGTTCTTTTATCTCCACTATAATACAGCGACAATTTATTTTTCCTAAATAGCCATTGTCCAACCAATGGGAGCCAAAGTTTAAAATAAACACCCAAAAGAAACAAAAAATAAGCAATGAATATACGAGTAGAGGTTCAATCATACAAAAGAGATGTTACAAGAAAGTTACCCTCTCCTGTTACAAATTGCCATTTGTTAAAGATCTCACTTTTTTGGACCCAAGGTATATTCGGATTTGATTGTTGCGTGTAACCTTTTCTCTCTAATTTGCGATCAATTGGTCCAGCAAACTCATGATTAAGCTTACCTGCAAATTCTCTTTGCACCGTCCGAGTTACTTCGTGTCGCATTTTTATGGAGTATGTTTATCTTTATAAATTATACTAAAAAGAATAATATCTATTTAAAGATTGCTTCTAATTAGGATCTCAATTTATTTTTAGTGACATTATTGGTTTAGATCCATTTGATATAAAATATCCTCCTGGCAGACATTTAGGAATATTTTAAAAAATTTATATGAATAGTTTATTGGCAGGGGCGGAGTCAGAGTGTGAAATGCGGGTTCGGCCGTACTCAATAGTCTTCGTTCTGACTCTATGTTTGTCTTAAGAAATTCATTCAATACATGCAAATTATTAATTTAGAACCAATAAGTTAAAAGGATTACAGTACCGAACTCACAAGTTTCAAATACTGGCTCCGCCTTTGTTTATTAGGTATTTAATGTTATACATATCAGCGTTAAATTTTCATTTTGCAGGTTTGGAAACATTTTCTTGAATTCTTACCTAAACATTTCATAGACTCCAACTCTGTTCTTATGACAAAATATGTTTAAGAGTATTTACTTCTCAAACTCTCTACATCATCCTCTTAAGTCATAGCATAGTTGAAATAAGTCGAAGGCGAAATGGATTCACTTTATTTATAAAAAAAAATAAAAAAAAAAAAAGGTATCTTTTATCCTTGAAAAAAAAAAGAGTTCGAAAACTACAGCACCTCTTATAAGGTAACATATCGTTGGTCAGAGCAACATTTTCCATTGCCAGGAGGCTGAAAGCGAAAGTGAAAGATAGCTAGGAAGACCAAGAGATGCAAGAACCTATCAGCCTCTTTTTCTCACAATTTTTGGTCAAAAATATCTTGCTTAAAATTAATCTTTAAAAATTTAAATGAAGCGACGTGAACAAGAAAAATTTATATAGCTAATCCTAGCTTAAAATTAATGTATAGTGCTTGTCGTTGTTTCCCACCAGGGGTGAATGTAGCATTAGAGCTGTAGACACAATTGAATTCATATTCCATGCAGAGTAAATTAATGTGAAAGCTACTAAAATTGCAACAAACAGTATATACGAACCCATAACTTTAAAAATATGATAGATTCAACGCTAAGAATCTTAAAAATTGAATCCATAAAATTTAAATTCTGAATTCGCGTTTGTTTCTCACGTGTCAGAGGAGGAGGAAGTTCTCTCCAATTCTACATACGAGCTAATTAGGAGCTATTCATTACATAAACTAATGAAATTCCTTTGCCATTCTCCATCCAGCTGTTGAAAAAGTGGAACAGTTTGTTCGTTATACGATATCCATAATCACAATTCACACCACTAGAACAATCGACAACTGTGCACTGCAACTTAAGTGAGTAGTGACACTGACCAATAGAGCTGGACCACACTAGTGCAATAAACGGCCAATATCCAACTGAAATTTGCTCAATTCCATAACCACCAGTTCATCACCACATATTCTCCTAGATATATACTATAGAGTATTAATATCTGCCTATGTTGCTCTGACTCTCCGAAAATGATGCCGAATGCATGTCGCCTTGTTAAATTGTGGATGAGAACAGTGTTCATCCATGGGAGCACTTAGAGAGAAGCTGGAGAAGAGAAGAGAGAAAGGGATTTAAGAAATGAAACTATTCCATTGCTTCAGCTACAGTAGGCATACGTATATACAGGCTAACTACTTCAACTAATGACAGCTCATTAACAGATAATAACCACCTAACTGACTAACTAATTATCTATCTATTAAATAAGCCACGTGTACAAATACAATGCTATTTGCACTGAAAATACTCCCCCTCAAGCTGGAGGGTGCAATATGTTGAGCACACCCAGCTTGCCTAACAAATGCAAGTGTTGTTGTTGTCCTAAGCCCTTAGTCAACAGGTCAGCTAGTTGATCCCTGGTAGGCACATAGAATGTATGTACCATTCCCCCTTTAATCTTGTCTCGAATAAAGTGGCAGTCAATCTCGATATGTTTTGTTCTCTCGTGAAAAATGGGATTAGCAGCTATTTGCATAACAGCTTTGTTATCACGCATCACAACTATAGGTTGAAGGATTTGAACTCCCAATTCCTGAAGCAATCCAAGTAGCCAAGTAACCTCTACAACACCTGAGGCCATGCTTCTATACTCTGCTTCAGCTGAACTCCTGGACACACTGTGTTGTTTCTTAGACTTCCAGGAGATCAAGGAGTTTCCAAATTTGATAACATAACATGTTACAGATCTTCTGGTGTTTGGGAAAGCAGCCCAATCCGAGTCACACCAGCATGTTAGAGTATTACTAGGTTCAGCCTTAAGCCATACTCTTTGTCCTGATGAATACTTCAGGTATCTTACAATTCTGATAGCAGCCTCCCAGTGTGACTTCTTATGTCTTTGCATAAACTGACTCAAGGTTTGAACTGCATAACTGATGTCAGGCCTAGTGATAGTCACATACATTAGCTTCCCAACAAGTCTTTGGTAGAGACTAACATCCTCTAAAAGTGTATCATCTGTGGCTCCTGTGGCAGCATTAAACTCTACTGTGGTGAGTTTTAGGTTTGGTTCAAGAGGTGTACTGCTGGTTTGGCTCCACTTAATCCCAGCTTAGAGATTAACTCCAGCACATATTTCCTCTAATTTAGAACTACGCCAGATTTAGATCTAAGTACTTCAATGCCCAGAAAGTACTTCAGATCCCCTAAGTCATTCATCTTGAACTGCTGATGTAAAACATGTTTGGCTTTAGTGATTAGCTGTAAATTATTGCCAGTGATCAGCAAGTCATCAACACAGACAAGGATGATCACTATGTTTCCTTGCTTCTTCAGGATGAACAAAGAGTAAACATGAGTGCTTTGAACAAAACTTGCACCCAATAGAGCCTATGTGAGCTTGATATTTCCATTGCCTAGAGGCCTGTTTGAGTCCATATAGGGACTTTCTCAGCTTGCACACTTTCTTCTCCCCCTGACTTCTGAATCCCTCAAGCATTTCCATGTATACTTCTTCACAAAGATCACCTTGTAAGACGACACTGTAGACATCCATTTGACATAAGTTCCATCCTTTTGACACTGCTAAGGCTATCACTAATCTTACAGTGACCATCTTCACAACAGGTGAAAATGTATCATGATAATCCAAACCTTCTTGTTGGCTATACCATTTGGCCACTAGCCTTGCCTAGAACCTTTCAACTTCACCATTAGCATGATACTTGATTTTATATATCCATTTAGATCCCACCACATGTTTCCCTTGAGGTAGCAGTACTACTTCCCAAGTGTGACTATCCTCTAGAGCTTTAGTCTCTTGCTTCATCGCCTCTATCCATCTTTCATCTTTGGCTGCCTGCTTGAAAGATTGAGGTCCCACCAAATTGGAAAACTTAGCCAAGTAGGAGCGATACTGAGTAGTAGTATTATTGTAGGATAGGTAGTTGGCTATGTGATATTTGCTAGTATTCTTCCCAATTGATACATAGTCTTTTATCCATATTGGTTATATACATTGCCTCTTTGATTTTCTGAGTGTGGATGGGTCTTTTGAAGTTGAGGAAGTGTCTGTTTCTGCTTCTGTAAAATCTCATGAACATATGTGTGAAGGTTCCCCAACACCTAAGCTTTGCAAGTTGTCCATTGGAACATCATGAGATTCTCCAGGATTATTGGTTTCAACAGGAGAATCAAGTGAGAGATCTTCAACTGCATCAGCATTAACTGTATCACTAGCATGTTGATCTACAGATGGTGATGTAGCTTCTGCAACTGGTTGAGTGGGAACATCAATAGGAATGTGTGTATCAGAAAATACTTTAGGTTCCTGCATGAGAAAGTCAGTAATTGAAGGAGATTTAGAAGTCTATGAGTGTGCAAAAGGAAAAACTGACTCCTTGAACACAACATCTCTGCTCACAAAGAAATGTTTGGTAGACAAATTCATCAATAGATAGCCCTTCTGTGTGCTAGAATAGCCCATAAGCACACATGCTTTGGCTCTTTCAGCAAATTTGTCACATTTGGGAACCACTGTTGCATAGTATAAGCAACCTATTACTCTCAAATGTATGAGAGATGCTTGTCTGCCATATAGGAGTTCAAAATGACTCTTTCTTTGTATAGCAGTAGAAGGTAGTCTGTTTAACAAGTAGACTGCAGCTTGTACACATAGTCCCCCAGTATCTGATAGGTAAGGTGGCTTGAAATCTCAAGGCCCTAGCCATATCTAGTATATGCTTGTGCTTTCTTTCCACAATACCATTCTGTTGTGGAGTATGAACACAACTATTTGATGTACAATTCCCAAATCCTGAAATAGCTTAGTGCACTGTGAATTAAAGAATTCAGTGCCATTATCTGATCTTATTGTTTTAGCAATTAAGCCAAACTGATTTTTTATCAACAATAGGTAGTTAGTTATAGCAACTATGACTTCAGTTTTCAATTGCAATAGAAAAACCAACTGAATCTACTGTAAACATCCATAATGGTTTCGAAATAGTATTTCTTATCAAAAGTAGGATTTCTATAGGGTCCCCAAGATCCATATGTACAAGATGAAATGGTGCTATAGCTCTAGAGTTGCTTATAGGAAACTTCAGCTTAGTCTGTTTAGCCAAAGGGCAGACTGGACAATTATTCAAAAGTGAACTATTTACATTGTGACTTAGTAAACTCATACTCTTCATAGCAGTAATAGAGGGATGCCCTAGTCTCATATGCCATAATCTGCAGTCTTCTTTATTTGTAGTTGCCACCAGAACATGCTTCTGAAACTTATTCTTGTCATCCTCAGACCTGAAAATGTATAGACCAGCTGACTCCTTACCAATCACCTTCACCCTGCCATTGCATAGATCCTGAAATATACAGAAATCAGGAAAGAAAGCCACAAAGCAGGAGAGTTCTCTGGTTATTTTTTAGATTGATAGGAGGTTGAATTTAAAGTTAGGTACATAAAGAACATCGGATATCATCTCTGCTTTGAAAATAGATGCCTGACCAGTATAGGTTATGTCCACCTTATCTCCAGCAGGTAAGCTAACCTTATCCCTAAGTGAAGCATCTACATTAATGCCATTTAATATCATATCTAGACTTGCAGCTATATGGTGTGTGGCACCAGAATCCACAATCCAGTCATTTTTCTGAATCTGTGACATGAAACAGGTAGCATTACCTGCTAAATTTGCATGACTATCTCCAGTGTCCTTGTTTAGCAATGCAAAAATCTGCTGATACTACTCATCAGTAAAAAAATTGCCTGCAATAGGTTCCTTTCCCTCAGAGTTTGACAATGGAGCATCACTATTCCCAAACATATTATTCATAGCTGCTAAAGCTTGTTGTTGTTGTGGCCTCCTGTATTGACCCCCTTGTTGAGTTCCAGAACCACTAGCACCCTGTCCAAACTTCTTCTTACTTTTGAAGTTTGCAGGGTATCCTATTAGCTTATAACAATTCTCCTTAGTATGTCCTTTAAGATTGCAATATTCACATTGCATAAAAGGTCGTTTGCCTTTGTAACCCTGCCCTTGATTAATTTGCATAGCCATCAGATTTAACTTAATTCCTGCTGCATTTAGACTAGGTAAATTGTGAGTTTCATCCTCAATAATCATAGCATATGCTTGATTGAGTAAGGGAACACTAGTTTTCAGCAGAATTTGCCTCCTTGCTGAATCATGTGAATCATTTAAGCCACTAAGAAACTGTAATAACCTTTGTTGCTGCATATGATTCACATAGTCTTTGGAATTGGGAGTTGGCACCATAGCATCATATTCATTCCACAAACTCTTCAATTTCGTGAAATAAGTGGATACAGAGTCAGTACCTTGAGATAGAGTGTTGATGGCTTTGTGTAGCTGGAAGATGTGCATGCGATTGACTTTGTCAAATCTCTCTCTCAAATCCTCCCAAACCAGATGAGCATTCGTCGCATAAGCAATTCCACTTAAAAGCTCGGTGGATACAGTATTCCTCAGCCATGAGAGTAGAATAACATTACAAGTCTCCCATTGCTCATGTAATTCTGAGTTACAGGTCTCCTTCGTGCAAGTACCATTCACGAACCCAAGCTTCCTCTTCCCCAAAAGAGCGATATTCATCGTTCGACTCCAAATCCCATAGTTTCCAGATCCGATAAGCTTAATCGGAATCAAAACTACGCCGGGAGTGTCAGAAGGTCCAAGGTATAGAGGATGTGTGTATGCAAGTGTCCGCTCCTCAGTTGTCGAGTCAGTCACCATTGTTGCACCACAAAAAAGCTAGAAAATGAAGAAGTAATAGAAATCTGTGCAAAGAAAATTGAGAAATATGTGCGAGGAAAGTTGAAATCAAATTGCGTGAGTAAACAGCATCGGCTGCTCTGATACCATGTTAAATTGTGGATAAGAACAGTGTTCATCCATGGGAGCACTAGAGAGAAGCTGGAGAAGAGAAGACAGAAAGGAATTTGAGAAATGAAACTGTTCCATTGCTTCAGCTACAGTAGGCATACGTATATACAGGCTAACTACTTCAACTAATGACAGCTCATTAACAGCTAATAACTACCTAATAACTAACTAATTATCTATCCATTAAATAAGCCACGTGTACAAATACAATTCCATCTGCACTGATAATACTCCTCTAAATATAGCATATTTTTAAAAAATCCGATACGAATACGACAACATTTTAAAAATTCTGGGCTACACAAATATCAACTACTCGAAACCAAGTACCAACGACATCAACTCTGGCCCATCATTTCGTTATGTAGAATCAAGATTACACAATGAACAAAATTTTCAGTCGATCTACGTTACCTGTTATGGGCAAAAGCACTCGTTACTTTTGGTGCCAAACGCTATTATTTATATAAGAATATCAGTAAATTCATACACCACTTGATTAAAAATAGTGGAACACTCATGATTTAAAAGTCCTGGACCCTTGACTAACCAAAAAGCTCCTAAATCTCATTTCTTCTCTGTTATTGTAA
This sequence comes from Nicotiana attenuata, assembly GCF_001879085.1. NCBI lineage: Eukaryota > Viridiplantae > Streptophyta > Magnoliopsida > Solanales > Solanaceae > Nicotiana > Nicotiana attenuata. The sequence continues at coordinate 49,223 of NW_017674650.1, read as the reverse complement.
AGAGACTTAACATGCACATCTCAGTGGTGCACAAATTAAAACAGAAAAGGAAACTGAAAAAGACCATTAAAAAGAACATCTACCTCGGTTGCAAGAAGTAGTACCTAAATCACCTAAATATTTTATGTAGTATACACAAATAATTGAACATAATAAATGGCTCACACCACCACTTTCCTCAAGATTGGCTAGAAAGGACAATGTGATGTATAGGTTGGTGGTTTGTTTAATTTTTAGTCCATTTCAGTTCCAACATGAACCTTTAATTTCCATTAAGTAGTATTGCAGTTTAGTCTAGGCAGTTGCACGTCTTTTTTTGTTGGTCCATACTCAATACTTTCTTCGGAAAGGCAAATTCCAATCGCACTTAATTATAGCCTCCAGTTAATTAGGTAATGGATTCTACAAACTTCTTCATCCCAAAATGCAATTTAGCCATTCTAACCATAGTTCTTTTCGGTTCTAAGCATTCTTTTTTGTTTCACAGTGCATAATGCTAATACACATCATGTCAACGAGGTGATACTCTACTTAAGTCAACATTATGAAGTTAGTATGCTGAGCTTACTCTTAAATCTTAATCAAATCAGACTTTAATAGTACAGTCAAACATCTCTATAACATCCTCGTTTGTTCCAGATAGTTTTGGATGTTATGGCGAATTGTTGTTATAGAAAACATATATTATAACAGAACATGAAATTTGGTTTTGCAAAAACTTGATCACTTTTATAGTGAAGTGCTATTATAGAGAGGTCTGTAGTTGTAATTTGCTCAACTAATAATTAATGTAAGTGCTAATTTCTTCCTCACTGTCATGTATGTGTGCCGTTTCTTAATCAACATAAGAATTTAATTATTGTAACGGAGGTTTACACGTTGCACTTCAAAATTAGTCTGTCATATTCAAAAGAATGGGCCGATGATAAGCAATCAACGAGGCAATTCACTTGACCAATGGTTGACACAAGTCTATATTCTTGCCTTTTGGGTCATCCGTCGAGACCCTTTCAAGTTTTATCTCCTGTGTCCACATCCTCACTACGAGCAGTGATAAAGGGCTTTACATGATATGAAAAGGTTCAATTGAGAGGACTAAAGCAGCGTATTTCTCGAGCGCAGAATAATGTGGACCTCCTTGTGATTAATTAGTCTGTCTGCTTGAGAGCAAAAGCCTTCCGCGCCACAAGGACAAGTGATGTGCATGTAGGTAAAAAAAGAAGATTATAATATCATATAAATTATGAAATTCTCTTAATAAAAGAAAACATCAAGCATAGTGGTAAAGATTACTCAAAAATTGTTTTAGATTGTAGGTTTAGATCGAAGTAGTGGCACTCTATGATCTTTTTGAATTCCATTTGTTAACACTTCTTAGCTCAACAAATCATAGGGAGACAACTAGTTGATGATAAAGTGGTTTATGTATGGAAGAGACATTGTCCAACCAACTGCTGCCTAAGCATAAAAGCAACAACAAACGAAACAAGCAATATATATGCATTAGGTACAATCATATATACAAACTGATGTTACAGAAAACATATTTATTTTACCGAAAAGCGTTAAGCTTTTTGCTAAACTAATTAACTAAGAAGATTTTAGGTAAATCCTAGCCAAAGATAATTTACCCCAGATTTAAGATTGAAGATAAGAGTAAGCGAACATAGCGAACATAAGATTTAACTATAACATTGATTGAATCCCATTATATAAGAAGAGGATGGTAATTTTCATAATATTAAACAATAGAGAAGAATACATGGATAAAAAGGGTCACCGATCTTTACAAGGTTGAACCCCATACATTTGTTATGATGAGACTAACGATACATATTGAGGATCCGAGCTTCCTTACTTCTTTTTCCTTCGCGGAGAAAGAGAGATGATGATCCCTCCTCTTCTTAGAAAACATCTCTGTGTGTGTGATTTGTTTCAGCCCACAGTTCTTCTTCTTCTCACTTCGTTTATATACTAGGTCTTCTCCTTTACCCAACGGTCATTAACCATAGTACTTAAGTCATTTGACTATTTTACAGGTTGACTCTTTGAAACGCCGTAACATCCATTTCGCCGCTCAAGCGTTTCGAATACATGACCCCGGCCGTGGCCGAGGTGCGTGTCGTCATAGTGTTGTATGGATACGAATTTTGGCCCAAGTAACTTTTTGCCGCCCCTTTCCACGCCGATTCTTGTCTGGTCAAATTTTGACCCATACAGTTAGTCCCTCCGCCTGTTGGGGTCGCCTTTTGGCGAGCTCGATGGGCGGACTCTGTCGATTCGAAAATTGTGAGAAATCTGAGCACTATATGCGAGAGGCGGGCACCTCATGGTGAAATAGCGACGTGACATTTCGAGAGTTGCGTCAGACCGTCACGTCAGTTCAGAATGTCATTAATACTTCTCATGCGTCATTATGGCGCACGTTTTCTATGCATTGCGTCGTTTCCCGTGCCCTTTCCGTTTTCTAAATGGCGGTGTTTGGTTTTCTCGCTCACGGCATTTATATCCCTATAAATAGGGGAGAATCTCTCTTTTGAATGTCACGCTTCTTAATAGCTCAAGAGAGATGTTTGCAACTCTTCTTCTTATCCTTCAGTTTCTCATATTTCTGTTTCTATTAAGAATTCTTGTGACCGCTACCTTTTTCCCTTATCATTCACGTTTCTTTTAATCAAAGAAAAGATGGCTAGTGCATCTTCCAACCCTGATAGAGCCGTTGGTGCTCCGGTGCCAGAAAATGATGTACCCCTAATCGAAGAGGGAGTGGGTCCGGTGGAGGACGAGAGTTTTCCGACGGCACATGAGGTGGTTCCCCATCCAGGAAAGGCGAGGACTGTTTTCAACAGCCCTGCTGAGGATGAGTCGTAACTTGTTCTCTCGATGATGGATGCTGCGGCGCTCATGGGGTTCAAAGCCAAATGGGGGATTCCCGATCACACTGAACTAGTTCCGACGGGTCGGGACATAGTGCATATACACCACCTGGGCTATTGCGCGTTCTACGCATATCCATTTGTCATTGGATACACGCTGCCCCTTCCCTCTTTGGTGGTGGACTTCTACCGCTTCTATGAGGTGTGTCCGGCTCAACTCTCTCCGTACATATATTAGCTCTTCCTTATGCTTAGCAAGTACGCGGAGCTAGCCGATCGGGGAGTTTCTCTACAACATATGCTTCATCCCTTCGCCCCTCACTTTCTTAGGGGCACGATGATTCACCTACGCTATCGAGGAACCAAGGGTTTGGTGGTGAAGATGGATGACAAGGCCAACCGCCGCTTTTGGGAGAATTTTTTTTATGTCCGAACAGAGCACGTGGTGTCGAACCCTGCAGGGTTTCCTAAGGCGTGGAATTCCATCCGTAAGTCTCCCTTTCCTTTTATTATATTACATTTTTTCGAACATGGATGTTGGTCATCCCTCTTTAGTGACTGAAGTGTTTTCTATTTCTGCAGCCGAGAGGGTTCCTCCTCCGTAAGTTGCCAACATTCGCGAATGGGTGAGCTTCCCCACACGATGGGGATCCGCGAATGGGCGCCTTTTCATGAGAGGTTTGGACGTAAACCTTCCACTGGTAAGTCGGCTTATTTTGGCCTTAGTTGCTTTACTTATTGCTCCGTCCTTTTCTTTATCTCATATCTTTGTTTGGTCGTCTCTCATTGGCAGGTCGAAGAGGAATGAGAAGGGAAAGAGCTCCTGTCCTTGCTTTCCGTCAACAGGTTCTTCTGCCCGGCCCATACCAAGGGCAACTGATGAGGGCGTCCAAAGTTTGGTTGCTCGACAGGCCGTGTTCACAACCGAATCTGTACATTTGGAGGTTGCTCCTTGGTCGGACACTCCGGTTCCCATAGTCCGTTCGACTGACGGACCTTCTCGTGGCAGTGGCGAAGAGGCCCCGTCAAAGAGGCGGAGGTTGTCAGAGGGAACATTTTTGGTTGTAACGCCCTCGAGGGGCGACCCTATTGTGGCGGTATCTGAAGCTGGCAGCGATACCAGCTTGAGTGTGGAGGCGGTTCCCGTCTCGAACGTAGAAGGGGATGCCATGGCGGGGGGACAGAGTTTCAAGGTTGTCGTGATCGTTTCGAGCGGCCCATCAACGTCTCGGCAGGCCCGTGCCCCATCTTCATCTAATGAGAGGCAGAAGGGCATAGTGGTAGAGGATTATGAATCCGATTCTGACATCGATCCTGAGGACATGAGGATGTTCGAGGAAGGCTTTACCAAGGTCGATGTGAGGGCGGAAGGCCCTTCCCGTGTGCTCGAAATTCCGTTGGACTTTAGTTTGTTGGAGGACACGGTGGAAATGGTGCCCCAATTCGACCTTCTGTGCTCCGCCGCTGAAAGCGGGTCTCTTCGGGAGATCAGTGATTCTGGTTTGTCACGCGGTGTGGCCGAGATGGCCTTGAGGGTGAGTTTCCTTTTGCTATTTTCTTTGTTTTGTGCCCTTTGCTTCCACTGATTCTTCCTCTTTTTTTTAGACTTACATGTTGGAGATCGAGAGTGCTCGTAGGGCTAAGACGCGGGCCGAAGTCTTTTTGAAAATCGCTGCGAAGTATCGCCGGTATCGTAACAGGTGCCGTGAGATGCACGAGCAGCTTAGGGCGGGCACTAGTACTCAATCCGTCAGGGAGGAGTTGGAGAAAAGGGACGAGGATCTGATGCGGTCTATCATCTGATGCAGCGAGCTCGAGGAGCTGCTTAGTGCCAGAGATGAAGAGCACGAGGTGGGCAAAGGGGTTGCAGCGGAGTGCGAGGATCTTCAGGCGAAGGTGTTATCTTTGCCGGCCGAACTTGAGCAGAATGCCACTAGAGTCGCCAATCTAAGTGCAGAGTGGACGGAGAAGGTTTCTAGGTTAGAGAAGAAGGTAGCCGAGTTGGAGAGAGCCGAGGGAGCTCGAGTGGCGGCTTTGGCGAGGACGGCGGCGTAGGAAGACACTATCCGCGTCCTCAGGTATGAGCAGGAAGCCGAGATGGCGACGACCACACTGAGGGAGGCTCGGCTCGAGGAGCGGATCGATGAACTTGATCGAGATGCTTCTAACCTGGGAGACCGAGTTACAGCTCTAGAGACCGAGAAGGCGCAGTTGTTGGCTCAGGTCCGCCCTCAAGAATCTGCCCCTACTGTTGTTCCCCGTCGTTTGTACGAGTTATGGGTCTATGCTGAGGCCAAACGAGATATATATATATAAAGGCTTATGGACGGCGGGGAGCGTTCCTGAGGTCACTTTTGAAGATGATCGGGTTAAGGCATGCGAGGCTTGTCTTGCCTGCGGTTATGACCCTGCGACACCGGAGACCGGTGGGGGCGCTGAGACTGAAGATGGGCTCTCTTCTGATCATGAAAACGCCGACGAGAGCGGTGGCGGAGATGAGGCCGAGTGAAGTTTTTGTAGCTTTTCGTACTTAGCTTCTTTTTGTTTCTTTTGTTGTTGCTTGTTTTTTTTATGGGGGCACGCTTTCGGCCTTTTGTAAGACGTTGTCGTGTATGTGTGTGTGTGTATATATATATATATATATATATATATATATAAGAATAAGACAGTTGATTTACCTATGGTGGCGTATCTTTTGACTTTCTTTCTCTTCTTTCTCNGCAACCTGATCCCATTTCTCATTGTTTCCGTGGTAGGCGTACCACCCCCTCCCATTTCATCATAACTCGTGGTAGGCGTACCACCCGCTCCCATTTCATCAATATCTCGTGGTAGGCGTACCACCTGCTCCCATTTCAATCAATAACTTGTGGTAGGCGTACCACCCGCTCCTATTTCATCAATATCTTGTGGTAGGCGTACCACCCGCTCCCATTTCAATCAATAACTTATGGTAGGCGTACCACCCGCTCCCATTTCAATCAATAACTTGTGGTAGGCATACCACCCGCTCCCATTTCATCAATATCTTGTGGTAGGCGTACCACCCACTCCCATTTCAATCAATAACTTGTGGTAGGCGTACCACCCGCTCCCATTTCAATCAATAACTTGTGGTAGGTGTACCACCCGCTCCCATTTCAATCAATAACAAAGTCACAATAAAGTTCCGGCAAGGAAAGCAAATGCAATAGAATAGTAATTTCCCGGCAAGGGAACAACAATATCAAAATAACCATCCCGACAAGGGAGAATCAGCTATAACCAAATCCTAGCTCAACTCTTACTCAGCTCGCTTAATATCAGTACTCAAACATAAATGAAGTCCACGAGAATAAACTAATTCTCTACTCAATATAAAGAGTCATCAATTTAAAGCATTCGAAATGTCATTTAAGAACACAACAACTATCAATTTAAGACTCACGGTCATACTTGACACCAACGTATAGATACTCGTCACCATGCCTATACGTCGTTCTCAACAAGAAGCAATTAACAAATAAGACTCAACTCCTAGTCCCTCAAGCAAGGGTTAGACCAAACACTTACCTCAATGTCTTGCACACCACTTAAGCCTCAAGTATAGCTTTACCCCGCGATTCACCGCCAATTCGCTCGTATCTAATCACAAATTACTTAATTACATGAATAAACACTAAATGAATCAACCCCAATGCATGAAAATGAGTTTTCCCAAGTTTTACCCAAAAAGTTAAAAATCACCCCCGGGCCCACGTGGTCAAAACTCGAGGTTCGAACCAAAACCCGAGTACCCATTCCCCCATGAACTCAAATATACAATTTGTTTTGAAATCGGACATCAAATTGAGGTCCAAATCCCCAATTTTTGAAAAACCTAGGTTCTACCCAAAACACCCAATTTACCCCATGAAAATCTTTGATTTTAAGTTGAAACTATGTTAAAAGATGTTAAGGAGTGAAGAAAATAAGTTAGAAATCACTTACTAACGTTTTGGAGAAGAAGGGTTGTTTGAAAAATCGCCTCTTATGTTTTTATGGTTTTGAAAAATGAAAAATGACTGAACATCCCGTGTATTTATACCCTTCTGATACTCCCTGTGCGGACCGCACAAAAAGGACCGCGACCGCACAGGCCTCCCTGAAGACCTGCAGATCATAGCCCCGTGCGGGACGCACAAAGCCGACCGCGACCGCACAGCATCCACCGCGGACCGGTCAAAGGCGACCGTGGCCGTGCTGGCCCCTCCGCGGCCGCACGCGATTCCTTGCGGACCACGCGAGAGGGTTCAAAGACCTGCAATATTTCCTGAACTTGCAACATCTGATCTTTTAAGTCTAAGGCATCCTGGAACCTACTCGAAACTCACCCGAGCCCTCAAAACTCCAATCCAGGTATACACACAACCTCAAAAATATCTTACGAACATATTCGTGTAATCAAATCACCAAAATAACATCATAAACATCGAATTAAACCTCAAAATGCAAGAATTCTTTCAAGCTTCAAAAAACATCAAATTTTCCAATTTAAGTCTGAATCACGTCAAATGGAGTCCGTTTTCAACCAAATTTCACAGGAAGGACTTAAAACATATATAAGACCTGTACCGGGCGCCGGAACCAAAATACGGGCCCGATACCATCGCTTTCTAATCAAATTTCCTTTCCAATTTCCCTAAACAATTCCAGAAAATAATTAAAAAAAAAAAATTCATTTCTTGGGCTTGGGACCTCGGAATTCGATTCCGGGCATACACCCAAGTCCCATATTTTCCTACGGACCCTCTGGGACCGTCAAATCACGGGTCCGGGTCCGTTTACTCAAAAGGTTGACCAAGGTCAAATTTATTCATTTTAAAATAAAAAATTACCATTTTTCATAGGATTTCACATTTAAGATTTCCGGCTACGTGCCCGGACTGCTCTCACAAATTGAGGTAACTCTAAACGAGGTTTTCAAGGCCTCGGAAGCACATAATTCATTAAAAAAAAGGTGATGACCCTTTGGGTCGTCACATGCTTAGCTTAAAACCTTATTATATTATTTTACCCTAGTGGTATCAAGTCGACCTCTCGTCTCTACTTCTTCGAGATTAGATGGGACACTTACTGGGTACATGTTGTTTATGTACTCATACTACACTTCTGTACTTAATTGTACAGGATAAGAGGTAGGTACATCTGGCTATCAGTTTGGTGCGCGCCCCTGATTCATAGCTTGAGACTTCCATTGTGAGCTGCTTCCCTCCGGTGCCGTTCATCAGCTTGATGGAGTCTTTCTTTATTTTTGCTGTCTATTCTATCTCGGACAGTAGGATAGTTTATTTCTTTTGTATATTCTACTAGTTGCCCATTACTCGTGACACCAGGTCTTGGCACAAACGTTAGTAGACTATTATTTTGGGATTGTATAACTATTTTGGCACATTATTGTTCATCTATGGTTTGATTTGAGCTTTATGAATTGTTGTACTTATTTTTGGTAAAAGTAAAAGAAATGAGAACTTAATTACATCTTCCGCATTGGCTTGCCTGACAATGGTGTATGTGTGTGTGTGTATATATATATATATATATATATATATATATAAGAATAAGACAGTTGATTTACCTATGGTGGCGTATCTTTTGACTTTCTTTCTCTTCTTTCTCTTTTTTTTTTTGAAAAAGATCTTCAGATTTCCCCGTGATGAGTCTCTGACTTTTAGTTGGAATTCGAACGAGGTTGAATTGAGCTTGCTGATTCGAAAGAGGTCGGATCTTATCTCGTTAGCCCGAGCAGGGTCAAAACTTAATAACTTGAATGAAAGTCGAGTTTCTCTTTAGCGGTGGCCGGGGGCCATATGGGTGTAAATTCGAACGAGGTCGAGTTGTAACCCGTTACGAGTTCGAGTGAGGTCGAACTTTGTCTTGTTGACTTGAACGAGGTCAAATTTTACTTTTGCTTGGAGATGGCCGATGGTCGTAGGAGTGTTAATTCGAGCGAGGTCGAATTGTAACCCGTCATGAGTTCGAGCGAGGTCGAACTTTCCTTTCTTTGGCGATGGCCGATGGACGTGAGAGTGTTAATTCGAGCGAGGTCGAATTGTAACCCGTTATGAGTTCGAGCGAGGACGAACTTAACTTTGCTTGGCAATGGCCGATGGCCGTGAGAGCGTTAATTCGAGCGAGGTCGAATTGTAACCCGTTATGAGTTCGAGCGAGGTCGAACTTTCCTTTCGTTTGGCGATGGCCGATGGCCGTGAGAGTGTTCATTCGAGCGAGATCGAATTGTAACCCGCTATGAGTTCGAGCGAGGTCGAACTTCCCTTTCGTTTAGCGATGGCCGATGGCCGATGGCCGTAAGATTGTTAATTCGGGCGAGGTCGAATTGTAACCCATTATGAGTTCGAGCGAGGTCGAACTTTAACTTTGCTTGGCGACGTGTGGGCTCGGTGGAGTGGTGAGACTTGCCTGTTGCATCACTTTTATTGGAAATATTACTCATTGCGGCATGGCTTATGCGTGCATCGGGGTGAGTCCCGGTTCATTTAATTTTGCTTTTGTTGGAGAGTATTATGCGTTGCTGCATAGTTTATGTGTGCGTCGGGGTGAGTCCCAGTCTATCTAGTCCCTTCATTGTTCGGCCTGGAGAGACCGTTGACGGGTTGGGCGATGAATTTTGTTGCTTGTGCTTCTGGGCACCCTGGGACTTTATTAATTTGAACAAAGTTCGGACGTGATTTGTAATATTTAGTCGGCTGAATAGGCATAGGATTGCCATGGCGAGCATACGTGCAAGCCTTTTGTGCTCATGTTCTGCCTGTGTTGGAGAGATTGTATGTTCCATGGGCTCGCCGCCCAGTCCCAGGTTATGGAGGTTGTTTCTTAATAATGCCATCTTGTTCTGAGCGGTTTGTCTGTCATTCGCAGTATGGTACGGCATGGAGGGTCTTTCTCGATCGTTGCCTGCGGGCCGATATGGTGCGAAACGTTTTCCTGGCGTGTTGTTTTGGTGGCGTTTGTTCCTTGTTCGTGCACCTGGGAGAATGCTCACGTACCTATTCCAACCCAAAAAAGAGAAATAACAAGTTAAACCCAAACGAAATCGTCTATTACCTTGACCCGATTGGTTGGCGAGGGGGGAGGGGCGCTGTAGAATGACTCGTTTCGTCCCGTACTCGAATGACGGCTGTTTAGCTTCACCTTTAGTCGTGTCCAGGCTTCTTGCGGGCTGACAACTTACTTTGCCCGTTGGGATTTCGAGCTCGAGTCCCGGTCCGATCTCGTCCCAGGTACACAAAAATAAGGGAAACATAAGTTATACCCCGTACATAAGTTATACTCTGTGCATACGGGTACGAAAATAAGGCAGGACAAGCTTGTTATTTCAAAGAATCACACAATAGGCTATCGTCCCTTCCTAAGAGAGAGAGAGAGAGAGAGAGAGAGAGAGAGAGAGAGAGATGTGCATTAAGCACAGGTCGATATCTAACATCAATATAGCAAATAGGATTGCGGACGTGCTCAGCGCGTAGTGGCCATAATCCCACTTTTGACAGCTCATACTCACTACGTACCAAAACCTATCGCTACAGCAGGACGTGGATTTTGTATAGATATCAGGCATAATTCCGATTTGATGCAAAGATTTGACCCTGGTTGATTCAGTTATTTCAAAAGCGTGTCTACAACTTTCTCAAGTTGGTGTTTTATAATGAGACGGCGAGGCTGCGACAGCCGGGGAGTGAAACTCTAGCTGACTTCAGATCTAGAGGGAAATAAAATTTTGGCTAGAAAATCCCCACAGTCGGCACCAAATTGTTTTACCAAAAAGTGTTAAGCTTTTTGCTAAACTAATTAACTAAGAAGATTTTAGATAAATCCTAGCCAAAGATAATTTACTCCAGATCTAAGATAGAAGATAAGAGTAAGCGAACATAGCGAACATAAGATTTAGCTATAACTTTGATTGAATCCCTATTATATAAGAAGATGATGGTGATTTTCATAATATTAAACAATAGAGAAGAATACATGGATAAAAAGGGTCACCGATCTTTACAAAGTTGAACCCCATACATTTGTTATGATGAGACTAACGATACATATTGAGGATCCGAGCTTCCTTACTTCTTTCTCCTTCGTGGGGGGAGAGAGAGATGATGATCCCTCCTCTTCTTAGAAAACATCTCTGTGTGTGTGATTTGTTTCAACCCCCCAGTTCTTCTTCTTCTCACTTAGTTTATATACTAGGTCCTCTCATTTACCCAACGGTCATAGTACTTAAGTCATTTGACTATTTTACTGGTTGACACTTTGAAACGTCGTAACATCCAATTCGCCGCTCAAGCGTTCCGAATACATGACCTCGACCGTGGCCGAGGTGTGTGTCATTATAGTATTGTACGGATACGACTTTGGCCCAAGTAACGTTTTGTCCTCCCTTTCCACGCATATTCTTGTCTGTTCAGATTTTGACCCATACAATATTATCTCTACTTATGCATTGCCATATGTTACCCTTTATTTGGATGTAATTGTGGCGTGTTATTTTTGTTTTTTCTCTTTCTATAGCAATCAGTCGAGCAACATCATGGTTGCAGAGGCTTTGTTTCCCTGCCCGAACATTCCTCTTTGGAATTATCTGAATAAAGCTCACCTTTTTAGATCTGTTTTAATATTTGACGATATGAAAACTCAACTTAGACAGAAATGACTTCGAATTTCCAATTCCAATTGTGTAACCACGTAATTATTTGAATTGCACTTTTAAAACTGAACTTTAGCGGATGATATATGGTAAGAGCTACAGTCGTACAGGTAAAGTTATTACACAAATCTCTATCTTATCAGAGCTCGAGAATTTGACTTTTCCTTTCGGCAGATATCAAGAGTATCTTTTTAACTTTTATACACGAATAGTTTATTGAACATTTAATATTAAATTTTACAAAAAAATATATTCCCTCCGTTTTAATTTATATGAAACTATTCTCTTTTTAGTCCGTGCCAAAAAGAACGAATACTTTTCAAATAATTTACCTTTACGCAATAATTTGTAACCACACAAAATATATGTGACTCATTTTACACCATAAGTTCAAAAGTCTTCTCTTTCGAACTCAATAATTTATGTAATAATTTCTTTAACTTCGTGCACAATCAAATAAATTCACATAAATTGAAACGGAGGGAATAGTAAAGTTTTAGACTTATAGCCTGTTTGGCCAAGCTTATCCAATCCTAGAAGCACTTTTTGTTCCAAAAAAGTGTTTTTTTTCAAAGTTGAAGTGTTTGGCAAAGCTTTTGGAAGAAAAAAAAAGTGCTTTTGAGGAGAAGCAGAAAAAAGTAGCTTCTCTCCAAAAACACTTCTTTGAAAAACATTTTAGAAAAAAATACACTTCTAATTGCTTGGCCAAACACTAACTGCTGCTCAAAAGTGCTTTTCAAATTAATTAGCCAGACACAAACTGCTTCTCACCAAAAATACTTTTGAGAAAAACACTTCTCAAAATAAGGTGATTTTAGTGAGCTCTTGTGCCAAGGCATTGAGGTAAATCTGAACAGAAGACAGGAATGATTGCAAGGACTTCAGTACCTGAACTGAAGAAATTTCCTCCATCTAGCAATAGTAAATCAGTTAGTCAGTTAAATGTTTCCTGTACGTAACCCCACAAGAAATTTCTTGATCCTATGCAGAGGACTACACAAGCGTGCGCAGCAACTCAATTCACAGTGGACCATATTCTGGTACAGTAACAGCCATTACCCAACTGCCCTTTGATTCGACTCCACGACAACTACTTCACCACCACATATGCTCGTGTAGATAATATCTACTCTACAAACTATCCAGATACAAAGTACAAGCAGGTGGGGTCAGTTGCAGCCCATGGTTCCATTATGTAGAATCAACATCACAAAAAATTTCCTCCACCAAATTAATCCATTTGTTTCAATTTATATGATATTTTGCATCTCAAGAGTTAATTTCTTTAATTTTTAAAGTTAAATTGGATTAGTTCAACTTAATATTTTAAAACTAAAATTTAGATACAGTCAAACCTCTCTATAACAGCATCCTCATATAACAACAGTTCACTATAAAAACTAAGTTTTTCCGAAACCAATTTTCGTGTTATGTTATAATATACGTTCTATGTAACAACATTTCGCTATAACATCCAAAAATATTCGGAACAAACGAGCCTGTTATGAAAATCACCAAAGGCAGATTTAGAAAGAAAGCGAAAAAAAATGTATTAAGTGAAAATCGATCCTTGCTCAACCAAGTGCACCATTTAGTCTCATTGGAACATGAGTGCGAGCAGATAGTATTAGATCAATTCTTAAAAAATATGTACATAAAATACCTAATTTGATGGAGACACCATGGGTTCACGTACCCGATATATTGGGGTATAATTTCACCCCTGAAAAGCACTATAAGTTACAAGTCTCATGTCAATATGATCAAACTTCATAATGTTTGAATCTCTAAAAGGGAAATGTCCCAAATCTGTATAGCAAAGAGTCTACCATATCTCATTCATGCACATAATGAAAAAGAAAAACTAAAATAAGATGAGTACATAACACCGTCAAATTGCTGGCTGATTCAGGGCTGATTGCGTGGGTTCAACTGTAACGCACATATTGCATTCTAGAACTATGCGGAAAAAATTAGAATGTATATATACATAATATAATAAGATATTACTTGCATTGAGTCCACTAAATTTAAAATCTGGATTCGTCTCTGGAATATGGAGTAGTTTTCACATACTCAAGTTAGATACACAACTTGAATAAAGTAAAATGTTATGGTTGTGTTTGGTACATATAACTCCAACAAGAACCTATAATTTACAATGGAGTAAAGTAGCATTGCAGTTTAGTCTCTGCCATCATTCTCACCTTGCCATGTCCAAACAATGTCTTTGAGAGAAGGCCGTATATCTTCCTCACACAATTTCCTATACTCAAATGTGTCTCCAGCAGATTTAGTGAATTCAACAACAGCCACTTCTGGTGCAACTTCAAACACTTCCGCGATTACTGATAATTTACCTTTTCGCCCCTCGGATGTTCCTTGCATTTTCACCTTGAATTCCTTAGATTCAATCTCAAAATTCATCTTCTTGGCTAAAGATTCTAACTTTGACATGATTGTTGAAGCTGAGGATTTAGATGTGAACATTGAACCAGATTTCCTCTTACTTTCAAAAAGACTTGACAAATCAAACCCTGAAGACATTGCTGATATGAATTCAAATGCATTATAAAAAGGTGGACCTGACTTTGATCTATTTCCCAAGTCTAACTGCTCTGTGCTCCCTTTTTTCTGATCACCATTTTCTCCACTTGAAAAAGAATTTGATCTGCTAAAATCTTTTAATATCCAAGGAACTTTCATTATAGCAGAAATTGAAATTCTTTTTTCTGGATCAGCTACTAAAAGCTTTGAAATTAGCTTCTTAGCTTCAGGAGAAAACCAAGGTGGAAACTCATACTCAGCTTTAAAAACTTTCCTATACATTTTCATCATATTTTCATGTTGAAATGGTAAAAAACCAGCCAAAAGAACATATAAAATTACCCCACAAGACCAAATATCTGATTTAGCTCCATCATATCCTTTTTTCCTAAGAACTTCAGGTGCAACATAAGCTGGAGTTCCACACTGTGTATGTAACAAACCATCATTCCTTAATTGCTCAGACAAAGCTGAAAGCCCAAAATCTGAAACCTTTAAATTCTCATTTTCGTCAAGAAGTAAATTTTCAGGCTTCAAATCACGATGAAATACACCACGGCTATGGCAAAAATCAACAGCACTTATTAATTGCTGAAAGTATTTTCTTGCTACATCTTCCTTAAGTTTTCCTGTAGCAATCTTAGCGAAAAGCTCACCACCTTTAACATACTCCATAACAACAAAGATTTTTTGCTTTGTAGCCATGACTTCTTTCAGTTCAACTATGTTAGGATGTCGAACTAATCTCATGATTGAAATTTCTCGAATGATTTGCTCCATTAAACCTTCTCTTTGAACATGGTCTTTGTTGATTACTTTAATAGCTACACTCTCTGAGGTTTCGATATTTCTGCCATAATAAACCTTGGCAAATGTTCCTTGACCTAAAAGCCTACCCATCTCGTATTTTCCGAATATGATGTTTCTCGTACCGTCCATCATATGGTCGGTTTCTTGGTTTGATTGATTCATTGATTCTTTCATAAAGTAGAAGAAGGTTAGAGGGAAATGGTTTTGTAGTGAAAAGCAGATGCAAGAACTGAGGTTTATAATTATGGGATATTTATTTTAAAAGGGTAATACTATATAGAATATTCGTATAGTCAATTCTAAACAGGGTAGTGAAAACGCAAGGTGTAAAGGAGACATGGGTGAGATGGTGGAGATGTCGACGGGATTTGGGAATTTTGGGATTTAGCTTAGGATTGCAATAATGTTGTGGAGGAAGAACAGAGACTGATAGGGGGGGTGGGGGGGAGGTTGGGGGGGGGGGGGGACAATAGGGAAGCAGTGGGCTATTCGCTAGTTATTGGAGTACATGGTTTGGACAAGAATGGAAGGAGCGGCAAAAGCCCATAGAAAATATCTATGATTAATTATAGTAATGTTATTTTGAAAATAATTGCAATCCGACAAATTAAGAAAATAAATCGGACCATTCAATTATATTGTTTACTCCCTTGTCTATTTTAATTGTCGTATTTTTCTTTTACATGTTTCTTAAGAAATTTTATTATTATTATACTCTTATTTAATACTCTTTATATTTTATTTTTATTTTTATCTATAGTCAATGTTTTTACTTTCAAGAACATTTAATACTACGGGCAAAATAAAATAACATAAAAAGTAATTAATTATACCCTAATTTTCTAAAATGATAACTATTTTAGATCAGATACATTTAGTAACTACGACAATTAATATGGACCGGAGGAGATAATTATTAAAGAAGCTTTCTTAGTATTGTAATATTGTCCCTTGTTTATTGTTCGACAAATTAAGAAAAATATCCAGACCATTCAATTATTATCATTCAATTATTAAGAAACTTCATAGTATTATCCTCTGTTTTTTGTTTAGTATTGTCCCTACTTCCTTGTTTTGGCAACTTTAATAATGGCGTACTTTTTTTTTCTTCTTTTTTTCTCAAATGACGTGAGCTCGTGAATAATGAAGAATAAGAAACCTTGAGGAAATATAAGTGGAAAGGAATTCTAGCTGAAGAATGAATGAGAAATCAAGGTCTTTACACATGATTATTGTAAATTTCATTTTATTAATGAACCAAACATCTATTAAAAAGTGTATTTATAAATTCGGTATTTTCTTTGCCAACCAAAAAAAGAAAAGATCTATATCTCATTTGATAGTCGTTTTCAACATTTAAACTGATCAAACCAATTAAGAAAAAAGAAAAGAAAATGTGTGTGGTAACGCAAGTCAAACCAAGTTTATCTTGGATGATATAATATAATAAATCAAGCCTAAGAACCCTCTAGATGTGTCTGATAACGCAAGTCAAACCAAATTTATAATATAATATAATATAATATATAGTATTTGTTTTTTAAGGTCACATAGTACAAAATTTTCAATAGTTTTTACGCAATTATATGGCTGTTCAACCATTAAGAAATCAATGTTCTCAATACTTAAATTTTTAGCCGTTCAAATTATTAAATGACACAAGTTTTAAACTTCATATGTAGTACACTCTGTGTCCTTTAATTTCTGCCCATTGTATTGATTAACAGTCCTCGTCTTAGTTTTAACTAGTGCCCATTTGTACTGATTGATTTTAATTCTATGATAATTTAAATTCTATAATTGATTTTAATTCTATGATAATTTAAATTCTATCCAAAATAGTCGCAATATAATAATTAATGTTACCAATAAGAAATTAAGAACTGCAACTCATGTACACAGACAAAAATTTGTGTTGCCCAGGAATGCATTTCAATACCTTTCAATCTCCCTTGGCAACTAAATCTCAACTAATTGGTTTATTATAAAATTATACTAGGTGAAAGCGTATTTTGAAACTGAAAATACAACAATAGACTAATTTTTTTCTTTGGAATTAAGGAAATAAAATAGGAATATGAGTTTAATAGGAATCTTTGTTATGAGACATCTATGAAAGTTCTAATTATTTGAATTAGTTGTGATACATTAGTCCTTTTTTTTTTTTTTTGGGGTAAGCGTGATACATTAGTGAACTCTACATAATAGAGAGTAAAAAATTGTACAATAATAGAGAGTACTAAACTGTATTGTATATCATCGGGCTATTATCACTTTTAGCTCGCCCCAGAAACTATTTACATTATTCTATAGCCAAAATAGTGTATAAAATTTGTATAATTAATATATATACGAAAAATATATAAAAAATATATTTATTTTTTTACTATTATTTTGAGAGCGGCTATACAATGTCATTTTTCCTAGATTATCGGGTAAAATTCAAAAATAGCTAGATTTTCAAGTGGTAACTGAAAAATAGCCACAGTTTCAAAAGTAATAGAAATTTAGCCACTTTTCATGTAAAGATAAATCTGAACGAACACAAAATTCCAAAAAATATTCCAGCATAATATATCGGAGTTTGAATTTTTTACATGTGAACTTCCAGCATAATATACTGGTCCAACATAATATGCTGGAAGTTCATACGCAGTTGTACCAATCTCCAGTATATTATACTGGTACTTTGCAAACGCTGACTATTTTTTAATTATCAGTCCGAAAACTGGCTAGCCCGTTTATTTTCACTAGATTATCTCCGTGACTGTCAATGGGCTTCATAACCCCCAACACGGGCTTGGTCCACGAAGTTACCCGCATCACTAGCCCATAAATCCTTTTGGGTTCAGTGCAAATCCAGCATGACTGGAAATTGGGTGTCAAGAGAAATGGTATTATTTGCCTCGCATAGTCGAATGGCGCAACTCTTTAAAATGTTTATATCGATATTTTAGTGAGCTAAATTTCGACTTAAGAAATAGTCAAATAAAAAATTTACAGACAAATTTATCACATGTTTGGGAGCAGATTTGGGATACTACCAAGATTGGAAAATTCAAGTTTGTTCATGTATTTAGAGAGGGGAATAAGATTGTAGACTACTTGGCTAATCTGGTTGAATTTTCAAACAATCATGTTATCTTCAATGAGGCTCTTTCTCTTCCATATCAGGTTAGAGCTGCATTGAAGTTAAATCAATATGACCTTCGTAATTTCAGATTCAGACAAAGAAAAAACCAATTTTCAGTCAATGATGTCACAACTTGATATTTCAATAGGTTGGGTAACCGGAACACGATTATATCTAATGCATCTTTTTTCCACTCTCTGATCCAATATCTTAGAGCAATTGATCACTTGTTTGGTTGTTGCTAATCTACACTAGGTAATCGAGGCTAAGGTTTATCTAACACTCCTCAAATCTATAAAAGTTACAAGATCCGTTAAATATAGAATTTAATTTTTATAATCTTAAATTATATTTCTAATACGGATTAAAAACCTTGTGATTGATTTTGAGTTACTTCTCTATTTATAAATAATTGGATATACAATTAGGGAAATATTAATAATTTTAATGTTATAATTATTAAAAGAAGGTATAATTAAATACTAGTTAAATAAAAAAAAGGGAAAACAAATAAAATAATAAAACAAAACAAAACAAAGGGCTTAAAGCTTGGAATGAGAAGTACTTAATTCTCATTCAAAAGGGCAAAAGGGTAGAAGCCTTATTCCAACAAAACAAAACAAAACAAAACAAAAAAAGGCTTAATGCCTTACAGAACACATACACACACAGTCGCACGGATCGACCAGAGGCAACCAGAAATTGCTCGAAAATTTTTAGGGTTCTTCATAACTCACTTATTCTTGAACTCAAGTATATAAAATTTCCTATTAACAATTATCCTACAGTAGTAAGGTAAGAATTGAATAGTTTATTCCCTTCTTCCTATGTATCAACAGTAAGTTCCATGTTTAGGTGTGAAATTTTGAAATTAATCCAAATGCACTGGTTGTTGTAGAATCAATTGTTGACGGGTATAAATTGGACTGAGGCCTACGTATTGGCTCAATGACTTTTGATTTGAGTTGATATACCCCATTATTTAAGTGGTTTAACTCACAAAAGCATGCATACAAGGTGTTTGATAAATTGCATAAAAGAGCTAATATATACTTAATTGGAGTGAGTAAGTACCTATTAGCTTAGAGTTATTTTCTAGCTAAAGTTTAGATGATTATTTTGATATATGTGCATAAATTTGCAGTTTTTTTTTGTGTTATTCTTATATGCCATTTTCATGTTGAAAATTCATGAAGAAGCAAGAATCTTTAGAAATAATTTTGAATGTTTATTTCATTCTTATGCCATACCTTACCTTTAAGGATTTCAGAATAAGTATGTTTGAAAGATTTAGACTTGAAAAGTCACAAGAAGAAGTTTTAGAAAGAAATGATTTTCGGCAGTATCCTCTATTCTGAGAACGGGTCATCGTCCAGGTTGAGGATCCTGGCCAAGGCGTTGACTTCTGGAACTACTTTTGCCAAAGTAGGGAGCACACGAACCAAGGGTCTCGTTTCTGAGAATTTGCCTAGCCAAGCTAAAGTATGGTACATGAGAGCTGAGAACCATGAATCGAATGGCACCTAGTGGATTGGGCCTATTCGATCAGGTTAGGATCGAACCCGTGCCGATCACACGGTGACTAGACAGAAATAAGTCAGGATAGTTGAAACTCCCGAAGTACGAACTGAAGTATTTTTTTTTAAATGAAAAATAAAAGACTTTCTTTTAGAATATTCATAAAGTGCTATTATGCAATTATTTTAGAATTCTTCTTAGAAGCTTTATGTTTCCCATGCATTTAGAATCTTTGCTCGCAACATATATTTTATTAAAGTTTCGTCCCTTGTCGTTTAGACTCACTGAGTACAATGGATGGTACTGACGTTCTCTTTTGGGATCCTACGTTGGTCTACGATACAACGTAGGAACCGATTTTGCAGGCGACTAGGCTACATTTTAGGACTTCTCTCCCTTCCAGTGTTGTTGGTGAGCTCCACTTTTGTTCATGGAGTATTACTTAGAGTCATCTTTATTTAGTTATTTCTTTATTTACTTAGAGAACTGACCAGGAAATCTCATGTCCTGATCAGTGCATCAGTTTATCAGTAGAGGCTTCATAGACACAGTCGGTGGGTTAAGATTTAGATATTTTTGGGTAATAATTTAGCAGTATTCAGTAGTTACTACGAATAAAGTTTTGGATTTGATTTATTTTAAATATTTAAATTAATCAAAAGTATTTGGTTAAAGTATTGCCTTGTTGCATATAAAGTTTGAAGTTATAATAGATTTGATAAGCACGGATGGTTCGCTCGGTCATGTTTAATGATCGGGTGCCCGTCACGGCTTGTTCAGAAAATGGATCGTGACAAATTTGGTATCAGAGCCTCAGATTTATGGAGTCCTAGGGATCTACGAAGCCGTGTTAGTAGAGTCTTGTTTATGGGTAAGAAGCGCGCCATACTTATAAATAGGAGGCTACAAGCATTTAAGAAAAATCTCATTTTTTTCATACTTTAGATCGTGCAATAGATCCTACCTCTAAGAAATTATCTAATATATTCGTTTCTTTAAAACTAGCAGAAATAGCTCGTACTCGTAACTCTGACACTGACACTCAGGATGCTGCTCAAGAAACTATTGCTACTATTGTGGCTCAAGGTAGAGCTAAAAGGCTTCAACTCAGAAAAAGAGGGGTAAATCTACAAAGGGGGTCCAAGTACCCCGGGTTGAACATGAAGAAGGGGTGGAGCATGATGATCCAGTACCTCAGGATCCAGTACCGCCCCCAACAGCAGCTCCGACTCAGACAGCTATATCCCAAGAGGTGGGTCAGATGTTTAATGCTGTCAATAGTGCTATGGATATGTTTAAAGCCTTCATGTCCAACCAAAACGAGAGAAAAGATGAGATTCCACCTCAATCAAATACACAGAACAATTCTGAGTCCTTAAGAGTGAATGAATTTTTGAAGTTGAGTCCTCCATTGTTCCATGGTACTATAGCTGATGAAGATCCAATGTTGTGGCTGGAGGGTGTCAAGAAAGCCCTCCGAGCGATGAAGACATTTGATGATGAAGCTGTGGAGCTGGCTGCTTACCAGCTTAGAGATGTGGCTGGCGCTTGGCTTGAGATGAGGGAAAAGGAAAGAGATGAAGATGATGGTCCGCCTACTTGGGAAGAACTTGAAGAGGCCTTCATGGCTAACTTTATCCCGGAAGAGGATAGGGAAGCTAAGGCTACAGAGTTCGAACTGCTCAAGCAAGGGAATAAAAGTGTGCAAGAGTACTACATGGAGTTCATAAGGTTGGCTAAGCATGCTCCTCACATGGTTAAGACAGAAAAAGCAAAGATACGTAGGTTTGTTGGCGGTTTGGCTCACCACATTAAGGATACGACATCAACTGCATCGGTAGGAATGACAGCTTTCTCCTCTGTTGTTGGATTCGCCAAGCACTTAGAAAAAGACAGACAACAAAGGAGAGAAGAAAAAGAGCATAACAAGAAAGCCCGGACAACGGGCAGGTTTAATGGTACATCCAACGGATGTTGAAGGTATTCCTCTAATAAGGAGTCATTAGCACCAGCTCAGTCCAGTCATCGGTCAGGTGGTAGATCTTCCTTCAGACGTACTCAGAGTTATGGAAATCAGTCTCGCCAGAATCAAAATTTTGGGACATCAACCTCACATAGCCAGAGTCATGCTGAGCAACATTTACAACAACAAGGTCTTTGTGGAACATGTAAGCGGCAACATATAGGTCAGTGCAAGCTCGGGTTTCATGGTTGCTATCATTACGTAGACATTGGTCATATAAAAGGCCAACTGCCCAAAGTTGAGACGTAATTTCAGTAGTGGATCAATTCGTCCTTCTATTTCCTCAGCTACTGCAGTTGCACTACCTCAGGCCCGTGGTTCTCATAATCAGACCGGACATGGGGCAGGCAGAGGTGAAGATCGAGTTACTCAGGGAGGGGGACAACTCCCATTTGTTTGCTACACTTGATCGTCAGAGTGCAGAGGCATCTGCAGATGTTATTAAAATTATACTTTTAGTTTTCTCACATAATGCTTATGCCATAATGGATCCAGGTTCAACGTTTTCATATGTGACTCCATACTTTGCAATTAACCTCGGGCTAGAACCTGAACAACTTAATGAGCCATTCCTAGTATCTACTCCAGTTGGCGAGTCAATGAAAGTCACAAGAGTATATAGGGGTTGTAGAGTTTCAATCCAAGGTCGCAGCACCAAGGCCGACCTCATAGAGTTAGAAATGGTGGATTTCGATGTGATCATGGGTATGGATTGGTTGTCTTCCTGCTATGCCATGTTAGATTGTCGGGCCAAGATAGTCAGGTTCCAATTTCCAAATGAAGAAGTCTTAGAGTGGAAGAGTAGTTCAGCATCGCTGGTAGGTAAGTTTATTTATTACCTTAAAGCACAACGAATGATCGGTAAGGGGTGTCTCGCCTATTTGGCTCACATCATTAATCCAGAATCAGAACCAACAGCTCTTCAGTCTGTGCCAGTTGTTAAAGAATTTCCAGAAGTTTTCCCATATGACCTTCCCGGACTTCCTCTTGAAAGAATCATAGACTTTGGCATTGATCTCATGCCAGGAACTCAACCCATATCTATACCTCCTTATAGGATGGCTCCAGCAGAACTTAATGAGTTGAGAAAACAGTTGAAAGACCTTCTTGAAAAGGGATTCATCAGGCCGAGTGTTTCACCGTGGAGGTGCCCCGGTCCTGTTTGTCAAGAAGAAAGATGGGTCTCTCAGAATGTGCATCGACTATCGGCAGTTGAATAAAGTTACCATTAAGAACAAGTATCCACTGCCAAGAATCGATGATTTATTTGATCAACTTCAGGGTGCAAAGTACTTTTCAAAGATAGTCTTGAGGTCGGGGTACCATCAATTGAGAATCAGAGAAGAAGATATATCTAAAACAGCCTTTAGAACTCGCTACGGGCACTATGAATTTCTAGTAATGTCCTTCGGGTTGACAAATGCTCCAGCTACATTCATGGACCTCATGAATAGAGTTTTCAAGACATTCCTTGATACCTTTATTAACGTGTTTATAGACGATATTTTGGTATACTCTAAGAGCAAGGATGAGCATGCCGAACACCTCAGGATAGCCTTGCAAACCTTGAAGGAGAATGAGCTTTATGCCAAATTTTCAAAATGTGAGTTCTGGTTGCAGTTAGTGGCATTCTTAGGCCACGTGGTATCTAGTTATGGCATAAAAGTAGATCCTTAGAAGACAGAAGCAGTCAAGAACTGGCCTAGGCCGACAACGCCAACCGAAATCAAGAGTTTTGTGGGGTTAGCTGGCTATTATAGAAGGTTTGTAGAGGGGTTTTCCTCACTTGCAGCTCCATTAACTTAGTTGCTCAGAAAGTAGTTAACTTCTAGTGGTCAGACGCTTGTGAGCAGAGTTTTCAAGAGTTAAAGAAGAGGTTGACCACTACACCTGTGTTAACCTTGCCGACAAGTTCGGGTGGGTTCACAGTAGAGTGGGTCTTGGTTGTGTTCTTATGCAAGATGGAAAAGTTATTGTTTAGGCTTCCAGGTAGTTAAAGAATCATGAACAGAACTACCCCACACACGACTTGGAGCTTGCAGCAATGGTGTTTGCATTAAAGATATGACGACATTACCTTTATGGCGAGCATTCTGAAGTGTTTACATATCACAAAAGCCTTCAGTACATTTTCAAGCAAAAAGAATTAAATTTGAGACAGAGGAGGTGGCTCGAGCTATTGAAAGATTATGACATCAATATCCTTTATCACCCGGGCAAAGCTAATGTGGTAGCAGATGCACTGAGTAGGAATTCAATGGGTGTCTTGGCCCATCTTGCAATGTAAAGGCGAACTTTGGGTCGAGAAATTCAAAAACTGGCAAATGATGAAATTAGACTGGATGAGACCGAAGAAGGAGGTATAGCTGCTTATGCCTTAGCGCAATCCTCTTTAGTTGTGCATGTTAAGACTAAGAAAGACGAAGATCTGTACTTAGTGAAGTTAAAAGAAGGAGTTAGAAACAAAGAAATCACTGCTTTCACCCTAGGAAGTGATGAATTTTTGAAGTTGAATGATCGGTTATGTGTGCCTGATGTAGATGGGCTTAGGAAGGCCTTAATGGAAGAAGCTCACAGTTCGAAGTACTCTATCCACCCAGCTGCTACCAAAATGTATCTGGATTTGAAAGAGTTGTATTGGTGGAAAGGCATGAACAAGCAAGTAGCAGAGCATGTGGCTAAATTTTTGAATTGCCAACAAGTCAAAGTCGAGCATCAGAGGCCTGGTGGCGTAGCTCAAGCTATAGAGATACCACAGTGGAAATGGGATATGATTAATATGTATTTTGTAGTAGGTCTACCTCGCACATACCGTAAGCATGATTCAATTTGGGTTATTGTAGACTGACTAACAAAGTCTGCGGATTTCCTACTAGTAAAGATGACAGATTCTGCAGAGCAGTACGCGCAGTTGTACATCAAAGAAATAGTCCGATTGCATGGTACTCCAGTTTTAATCATATCTAACAGAGGCACTCAGTTCACGGTGCATTTTTGGCAGGCATTTCAGAAAAGATTAAGTACCAAGGTCAATTTGAGCACCGCTTTCCATCTACAGACCGATGGCCAGGCAGAAAGGACCATTCAGACTCTAGAAGATATGTTGCGAGCATGTGTTATAGATTTTGGAGGTAATTGGGATGATCACTTGCCACTTATAGAATTTGCTTACAATAACAGCTATCATGCCAGCAATGGTATAGCTCCTTATGAAGCTGTATGGGCGAAGATGTAGGTCTCCAAAGGGTTGGTTTGAACCAACAGAGGTGTCATTGATTGGTCTAGAGTTTGTTTGTGAGGCTTTAGAGAAAGTCCAGCTAATCAGAGAGATTGAAAGCGGCTCAGAGTCGTCAAAAGTCCTTTTCAGACAAGAGGCATCGTGACTTAGAGTTCATGGTTGGTGACAAGGTATTTTTGAAAGTTTCACCAATGAAAGGAGTTATGAGGTTTGGTAAGACGGGGAAACTTAGTCCTAGATTTATTGGACCTTATGAGATTATAGAAAATAAGGGAAACGTGACTTATGAGCTAGCGATGCCCGTTGAGTTGTCCTCTGTTCATCCTGTCTTTCATGTGTCTATGCTTAGAAAGTACATTCATGATAAGTCGCATATAATACCTACCGATACCATAGAAATTAAAGAAGGCTTGACTTATGAAGATGTACCTATAGAAATTCTCGATAGGCAAGTAAGAAAGTTGAGAACAAAGGATATAACATCGGTAAAAGTTTTGTGGAGTAATCATGATTCAAAAGAGGCTACGTGGGAGGTCGAGGAAGATATGCGGAAGAAATATCCATATTTATTTGAGTAACAAGGTAGGTGAACCTATGTTTGGCTTGAAATTTATATTTCATTTATTAAATACAAGTTAGCAAGTGTTTATGTCCTTCCTAGATTATACTTAGTTGTTGTAGTAATTAGTTTATGCCATAGTATATTTAATTCATTAAAGTGATTTACTTGTGCTAAAGTGTTGTGCTTTAGATTCTTGTTAGTTATTGTGGTACCTCCTTGCCGGAGTGTGAGTAGTTAATTTATGAGCTGTGTATGGTGCCTATGAATGACCTGTTATGGTATATTTGGTTGTTGTTGGTGTAGTTGTGGTATTTGTGACAGGGATATTTTTTTGGATAGTCCAATTTACAAGGGAAACCTTGCCGAATTTTTTGAAAATTTAGGGAGTTAGCCAAAATTTTGAGTCCCTTGGAAGAGTGGGTAGTGCTAAGAAAACTTAAGAGGTTCAAGGAGCTAAGGAATGATTATTAGCTTAAGAATAAGGCTCTACCAACATTCGAGGACGAATGTTTTTAAGGAGGGAAGATTGTAACATCCTCAAATCCATAAAAGTTTCAAGACACACTAAATATATGATTTAATTTTATAATCTTAAATTATACTTCTATTACGGATTAAAAGCCTTGTGATTGATTTTGATTTACTTCTCTATTTATAAATAACTGGATGTACAATTAGGAAAATATTAATATTTTTAATGTTATTAATTATTAAAAGTAGGTATAATTCAATACTAGTTAAGTCAAAAAAAAGGGGGGGGGGGGGGGTAGGGGGGTAGAACAAATAAAATAATAAAACAAAACAAAATAAAGGGTTTAAAGCCTTGGAATGAGAAGTACGTAATTCTCATTCAGACGGGCAAAAGGGTTGTCATTCAGACGGGCAAAAGGGTAGAAGCCTTATTTCAACAAAACAAAACAAAAAAAGGCTTAATGCCTTAGAGAACACAGATGCACACAAACGCAAGGATCAACCAGAGGTAGCCCAGAAATTGCTCAACAAATTCTAGGGTTCTTCGTAACTCACTTATTCTTGAATTCAGGTATATAAAATTCCCTATTGTCAATTATCCTACAGTAGTAATAGGTAAGAATTGAATAGTTAATTCCCTTCTTCCTATGTATCAACAGTAAGTTCTACGTTTAGGTGTGAAACTTTAAAATTAATCCAAATGCACTGGTTGTTGTAGAATCAATTGTTTGACGGGTATAAATTGGACCGGGGCCTACGTATTGACTCAATAATTTTTGAGGTGAGTTGATATATCCCTTTATTAAAGTGGTTTAACTCATAAAAGCACGCATACAAGGTGTTTGATAAATTGCATAAAAGAGCTAATATATACTTAATTGGAGCGAGTAAGTACCTATTAGCTTAGAATTATTTTCTAGCTAAAGTTTAGATGATTATTTTGATATATGTGTATAAATTTTCAGATTTTTTTGCGTTATTCTTATATGCCATTTTCATGTTGAAAATTCATGAAGAAGCAAGAATCTATAGAAATAATTTTGAATGATTATTTCATTCTTATGCCATACCTTACCTTTAAGGATTGTAGAATAAGTATGTTTGAAAGACTTAGACTTGAAAAGTCACGAGAAGAAGTTTTAGAAAGAAAAGATTTTTGGCAGTATCCCTTATTCTTAGAACGGGTTATCGTGCAGGCCGAGGGTCCTGACCAAGGCGTTGACTTCCTGAAACTACTTGTGCCAAAGTAGGGAGCACACGAGCCGAGGGTCTCGTTGCTGAGAATTTGCCTAGCCAAGCTAAGGTAAGGTACATGAGAGCTGAGAACCATGAAGCGAGTGTCACCTTGTGGATTGGGCCTATTTGATCAGGTTGGGATCGAACCCGTGCCGATCACATAGTGACTAGACAGAAATAAGCCAGGATAGTTGGAACTCCCGAAGTACGAAGTGAAGTATTTTATTTTTAAAGAAAAGTATTTCTTTTAGAATATTCATAAAGTGCTATTATGCAATTATTTTAGAATTCTTCTTAGAAGCTTTATGTTTCCCATGCATTTAGAATCTTTGCTCGTAATGTATATTTTATTAATGTTTCGTCCCATGTCGTTGAGACTCACTGAGTACAATGGATGGTACTGACTTTCTCTTTTGGGAACCTATGTTGGTCTGCGGTACAACGTAGGAACCAGTTTTGCAGGCGAGCAGGCTACAGTATAGGACTTCCCTCCCGCTGTTGTTGAGCTCCGCTTTTGTTCGTGCAGTATTCCTTAGAGTCATCTTTATTTAGTTATTTCTTTGTTTATTTAGAGAACTGGCCAGGAAATCTCATGTCCTGAGCAGTGCATCAGTTTATCAGTAGAGGCTTCATAGACACAGTCGGTGGGTTAAGATTCAGATATCTTTGGATAATAACTTAGCAGTATTTCAGTAGTTACTACGAATAAAGTTTTGGAGTTGATTTATTTTAAGTATTTAAATTAATCAAAAGTATTTGGTTAAAGTATTGCTTTGTGGCATATAAAGTTTGAAGTTATAATAGATTTGATAAGCACAGATGGTTCGCTCGGTCATGTTTAGTGATCGGGTGCCGGTCACGGCTTGTTCAGAAAATGGGAGTGACAGTTTATGTCCTCCTCCGTGTAATCGTTATTTTTGGAATGCGCTAACTCCTCTATACCGATGATGGACCTTTGATTAAAAAAAACTAACGGTGGACAAAATTTAAAGAGTGGTGTCAAAAAAGGTCATTTGTGCAAATGTCTGCCTCATGAAAAAACCCAATTCGTTCAGATTAAAGTTGTCTGGATCAAAATAAGTTGGTCAAGTTGAGCAAAATAATAGTAGGTCGTAACCTCAATTCATCCAAGTTAATTTTTCTTGACATAATTGTATTTGCCAAATCAAACCAAAGCAACTTTTCTTTTCGTCACAGGTATAGACATAATTTTATCAAATTAAAAGAATTCTTTTTCTCTACATTTTACAAAAATTGTCACGGCCCATATTGACCAAAACTTAGATGGGTCAGTCATTGATCTGTCAGTAAATCTATGGGTGAAATTCAAAAATAGCCAGATTTACAACTGGTCGTTCAAACAAATTCCAGTTTCAAAAGTAATCGATATTTAGCCACTTTTCATGTAAAGATAAATCTGAGAGAAAACACTGTTCAAAACCTGGAAAATATGCAAGCATATTATGCTGGAGTTCCAGCATAAGTATACTTGAACTCCAGCATATTATACTGGAGTTCCAAGATAAGTATGCTGGAACTACAGCATAATATGATGGAGTTCCAGCATAAGTACACTAGAACCCCAGCATAATATACTGGAGTTCCAGCAAGTATACCGGTCCAGCATAATATACTTGGAGTTTGGAGCACCGGTGCTCCAGTCTCCAGTATATTATACTGGACCAGCAAAGTATGCCGGTCCAGCATAATATGCTGGAGTTCATACACAGGTGCACCGAACTCCAGTATATTATGCTGGACCGGTCTCTGCTACAGCAAAATAATGGCTATTTTTCATTAACTTGGTAAACGCTGGCTATTTTTGAATGACCAGTCCGAAAACTGGCTATACCGTGCTATTTACAATCAAACTATTGAAATGTGTTTACATTTATATGGACTACATATGACATATCTAATTGGGCTCAAAGCCCAATTGTGTGTATTCAAGCGTTAATCATGATTTATTGGGTGAAATTCAAAAATAGACAGATTTACTAGTGGTAATTGAAAAATAGTCACAGTTTCAAAAGTAATCGAAATTTAGCCATTTTTCATGTAAAGATAAATTTGAACGAAAACACTGTTCAAAGTCCGGAAAATATTCCAGTATAATATACTGAACTTCCAGCATAATATACTGGTCCAGGATAATATGCTGGAAGTTCATACACATGTGCTCCAATCTCCAGTATATTATGCTGGAACTTTCTGTATTGCAGCAAAATAGTGGCTCGTTTATCGTAATGTAATCTTTTACGGCGATTGATATTCCAACTCTTTGTACGGGTCAAAATCTGACATACGTAGATTTAGTAATAAAAGGAATGGCAAGGGGCCGACTACCGTGGTTGTATCCACTAGGCATTATAACGATGAGTATCTCGGCCACTGCCGAGATCGAACTATCAGAAAGCCTATACGGCGAAGTATACGTCATGACAAGGGAAACGACCTAAAGTACAATCAACAGATTAGGGTATTCTGGTTAAGGACCGTTGGACAAAAGGAAATGCTTATAATATATAGGTGGGGAGATAACAGAAAAAGGGGGCTTCTCTCCTTCACGAAAAAGGGATAGAAGAACAGGAGAAGGCCTCCGAGGAAAATGAAGCGAAGGTCTAGATCATGGTTGCAATCTTTGTAATCGTCACTTTTGAATCAATAAAGATAGACCCCGTAGCTGTCAATGGCTTTCCTTTTTCTTCTTTGTTCTTACATTACGGAACAGTGCGTGAAGAATGTAAGCCTGTCGTGTTTTGATATCTTTTATAATCTTAAAAAGGTTGTAAGCTTGATTACATTCTATTCACGTATTTAACGTGCTTGATTTAAAGTTAATCATCCTTGGCTAAGATTTATCCTCTATTTTTTCATTAATTAATTTAACAAAGAGTTTAACACTTTTTGGTCAAACACTCTTGAGCTTACGATTCGAATGATGGTATATATTAATCGTCCCTCTGGATAAAAGGTAGAAACTCTTTCAGGAAAAGACTATATAAAACAAAAACAATAGCATTGAGCTGACATTTAAGACCACATTGACATATTAAATTGGAAAACTAAATCAGTCATGAAAAGATCTACATCTTAATAATAAATACTCACCAATTCTGTAATATGAATTTGTCTTCAAATTGTCCTTGTACTTCCGATATTCTGAAGCTTCTATCAATTAATGGGATTGAGATTTTGTAGCGGTAGTGCCAAGTTGCTCAAATACAAATTCAAAAATACCATGGTCCAAATAGCAACCACGTTACTGAGGTTTATTTTATAGGTGTCTCACACTTATTTCTCTTTCTAAAGAAGCAAAGTCAAACCCATTTAGAAGAACGAAAAGAAGCGGTCTAACAAAAGAGGGAATTATGATATCATGCATGGCATCATTGCCTTGGACAAGTAGCATTTTCCAGGTACCAAGAGTGAACTAAATTAGAAAGTTGCAGAAACTTAAAGCTACCATTGAATAAACCCAATTAGAATTTGTTTTAGGCTCGGAATATTGCTAAGAAAAACTCTATTAGCAATTAGTAGAACTTATCCTAAATGAATTATATATATATATATATGAAGAAACAAGGCAATGATGAAGAGATGAAAATGGTGCTGGAGTTTTTTCATCAACTACTTGAAAGATGATTTGCACATAGGAATTGAAGAAGGATTGACTGTGATGGCAGATATGCAAAAGGTAATCCCCTCAACTCATTGTTAAGCAATCTGTTAAGTAACCCCCCACCTCACCGTTAATTAATCCCCCTCACTTCACTGTTAAGTTATCTTTTAAGTGGTCTGTTAACTATTTTGTTAAGTGGTCTGTTAAGTAGTTTGTTAAGTGGTGTGTTAAGTAGTTTGTTAAGTGGTTTGTTTAGTAATGTACTGCTATAATGTGATCTGCTGCTATGTTGCTGTAATGTGATATTTGTATTGTGTAGGGATTTGCTGCAGCTTTGAATGAAATTTTATCCGATGCTGAATTTAGAATGTGTGCCGGGCACATCTGGTCTAATTGGCATAAGAAATGGAAAGGAGAGGAAATGAGAAAACAGTTTTGGAGGTGCTCAAAAGCTAGTTATGAAGTTAAGTTTAAGGAGGAGCTTCAGAAAATGTGTCACGACCCAAACCGAAGGGCAGCGACGGGCACCCGGTGCCTTACTCAACCGAGTACCAACGTAACATATCTTTCTTATCATACTATCATGGGTAAATGAGCTAGAAAACCCTTCATGAGATAACAAGAATAAAACATAAGGGAATCCTTAACGTATGATGACCCAGCATGATATACAAACTTATACATGTGACATACGGGCCTATAAGGCCGACATGACCATTTGTAAACTCAAAACATAGGCCGACAAGGCCATACAAGTATCCATACACCTGACATCTGTCTACAAGCCTCTAAGAGTACATAAAATCATAAAGGTCGGGACAGGGCCCCGCCATACCAATCAATACATATCCAAAGCATACTGATCAAATAGGCAACTCCGGAGCAAGTGGAGTACATCAACACCTTCGCTGAGCTGATAGCCTACTAGGAGGAATGTCAACTTGTCTATCGGGACCTGCGGGCATGAAACGCAGCGTCCCCAGGCAAAAGGGACGTCAGTACGAATAAAGTACCGAGTATGTAAGGCAGGAAAGCATAAATAAGAACAGTAATGTAAAGAGAGATAGAGGAGATACAACCTGTAACATCTGAGTGCCTCTGGGGGCTACTGACATGAAATGCATAATACATATATATACATAAACTTTTAAAAAAATACGCCTCTGTGGGCATCATCATCATCATATCATACCCGGCCTCAAAGAGGACTCGGTAAAAACGTACCCGGCACGTGGAGCTCGGTAAACCCAACTGATCAGTGGTTGCACAATAGGTGCCATACCCGGCCGACTATAGCGCGGCTCGGTAGAGTAAAATAGATACATATATAATGCATGCTGGACTCATGGAGTCACGTTCTAAACCTTTTGGAGTGACATAAGGTCATTGCACCATCGATTAACATTATGGACATCATACCATCAATATGAACTTCACTAGGACTCAAGGATCATACATACTTTCTTGGAATAACTTTGTAAGGAAAGAACAACATGGACAACCTTAGTTGCTAGGAGTAGATTCATTATGAAATAGCGTATCGTTTATGCTCGTTTCAGTTTAGATCATGCCAAAAGAAAGAAGTAAGAGACTTAACATACCTTGTATATACTGCCCCAATCTCAAGCTATGCAATTTTCATGACTCCTTAGTCTACAATAAGAGAAACGATACTGTAGTTATCATTCAAGCGTCATAACTATTATGTATCGACCACAACCTATTTTACGATGAAACGGACAGCACCTCCCCTATATATATGACTTCACACAATTCCAAACAATCACCAAACAGCCCAAACAACATCAATAATAATCATATTGAGCCTCCCAAAACAGTCCACGCACAACCTAATCACTTCATACATACGACGGCCACCGTAGTCGTGTCAAACGACCCGGAATATGTTATGAAGAACTACCAGCCCACAACCCTATATCTATATGGTGTTTTTCCACATCCTTCCTCCTCCAAAACTCCACAAAACAGTAGTAAAACACGCAGCCCAACAGCAACACAAAACAGTCCACAAAACAGTCCGCTACAAGTGAATAACTCGAACTCACGGCTTCCGATCACCGTCCCGTGAGTTCTTACATGTATAGAACGAATTACCATGAATTCACAGAAGAATAAATGTATGAAAAATAGCAGTGAACTCACCTTACTTGTTGGATAACTCAGCCCTTCCCTTGGTTCTTCAAACTCTAGGTTTTACCCCCAATTAGAACTTGAAAGAGAGGGAAAATCGANGTTGTTGAGGTCCATAGACCAAATAATTCTTGCTTCGTTCTTTCTTTTTAGTTATTAGTGATCAACTATTCTGAAGAACTTGTTTTGACCACCTAACTTTCTGGTCTATTGATTTTTGATAAAGAACAAATTAATGTGACCCTAAATGTACGTAAAACAAACTTTTGAATTGAATTATCCAATCTATTTGGTACCAAAAACGGCTTTTTTTTGGGGGGTGGGGGGTGGGGGGTGACATATTTTTTTTCCTAAAATATATAGTCTATCGGTTTGCTTTTTTTCTTTCTTTCTCACAAAACATTATATTTTAAGGGTTTAACCTAGAATGTGACACTAAATAGCAGCGCACTACTTAATTCTGACGCGTATCTTAAACGTGCATTAAAAGGAGTAATTATGTGACAATAAGGAAAAAGTGGTATGTTTCATACTCATATAGCCTAATAATCTTAATTGTTCTTATATTGTTGTATCTCTCAGCTTAGACGAAGAGATTTCCTTCACGTTAGGTCTTGAACAAAACTTATCATGTTTTAATTGTACATGGTCTAAAGAACTTGCCGTGGTTAAATTGATCATTCTGTATATAGGAACAACTATATAAGCACCATCAATACCTTCTATTCCGGTGTTTCCATGCCCAGGAACGGAGTGCAGAAATAGCCATATTTAAGATCCTATTTAACAAATAACTGAAGTTTATAAAAATAAAAAATAAAAAAATTAAATTAACTGCCTCAAATATAGGTTTGCGAGACTGAAATTGAAAATTGCAAGTCTAAAGTTTCAAGCTTCAACTTTACGGGTATGAAGTTGGGGAGCCCGTTTGGCTTAGCTGATTTAGAGTAGCTGATAAGCATTAGGTGCTGAAAAGCACTTTTAAGTGCTGAAGCTGATTTAAGAAATAAGCAGTTACGTGTTTGGATAAAAGTGCTGAAATTAATAATAAGCAGCTGAAGAACTACGTATACGAAGAGTTTTGTTCTAAAAAGAAGTATTTTAGAGATAGAATAGTAAATATTTTGGTCAAACCTAGAGTGCTTATAAGCTGAAATTTGATAAGTTGGGGGAGACCAACTTATGGCTTTTGGCTTATTTTTGGCTTATAAGCACTTAACTTAAGTATTTTTAATTTTACCAAACGCGTAGATAAGCCAAAAAGGGCTTATAAGCCAGTTTGACCAGCTTATAAGCTTAGCCCAACACCCTCTCTAAGCCTAACTTCAAACAAAATTTCAAATTTTGGCATATTGCATTATATTTACAATTTGAACTTTAGATATTCGGGGATGAAGTTAGACTTGACAACCCCCCAACATCAGACTCGTATATCTAAAGTTTCTCAAATTAAATTCTAACCTAGGTTACTTTAAACATTTAATTTAATCGTACAAAACTATAATTAGGTAAAATCTACATCGAATCAAATCCCCACTTCAATGTGTTTCCTAATTCCTTTTTTATTTTGCATGGAAAAAAAATTAAATTGAGCAATCATGTCGTAATTTTCCTGACCGAACTTAGTTGGTGACTCTTGTATTTCATAAAAGTTTCATGAGGCGTATTTGGTCACCCCATTTAACAGGTATCTATTTTTAAGAAAATTAATTAATTGATATTCAGTTCTAAGAGAACTTCAGGGTTTAGATTTGTTGGTGTTGTTTGCTATTTTTCTTTGCACGATTGAGTCACAATTTTACATGCACTACTAAAAAACTGTGTAATTTCATCCACCAAAATCAATCGAAATCGGTCGAAAATTGATAAAACTCGATCGATTTCCGACTGTTTTCAATTGGTCGGGAAAATGTACCGACCAAAATCGGTCAGAAATTTCTGACCAAAGTCTGTCGGAAATTTCAATGCGTTGACTGACTGTCAACCTTCAGTTTCCGACCGAATTCGGTCGGTAACCATTAAAAAATTTTCTTTAATTTCCAAATATCGACCGAAATCGGTCGGAGAATTTTTAAAAGATAATAATTTTATTTAAATAAATAATTAGTTGTAAATTTTAATAAATTGTTAATTTATTTTTAAAAATAAATATAAATTCATAATTTTCGACCGAGTTCGGTCAGAAATTTCAAAAAACTGGAGAATTTATTTGAAATTTCCGACCGAATTCGGTCGGAAATTATGAATTTCTGGGCAAAAAAATTAATTTTCGACTGATTTCGGTCGGAAATCTAGGTAAAAACTGGGTAGAAAAAACCTTCTTTTAAGCTACACCACCTACCAATTACAACCAATATCCATCCTATAATAGCAGCATTACATTGCTGCCATTCAACCATAATTAATCAACAACAATTAATTAACTAACAAAAATAATAAGCTAACACTAACAACCATTATCTAACAACAACAACCACTAATAACAACCACAACAACAATGCCAACCACAACAACAACGCCAACCACAACAACAACTATACAAATGTTCAATAACAAAATAATATCAACAATACAATCATCATTCAAAACTAGTCTCAACTAAAAAACAGTCAAGTTCAATACTTTGTTTAGCAATACACACCATTCAATAAGTGTTTTATATAGCATCATCTCCATCTTCACTCCTAGAACCTTCATCGTCGGCAAGGTTCAAAGGATCACAATGAGAAGGATTAGCACATGCGGAAGGCTCACGAGACCGGGGAATGGGGAAAGCACCGCTAGCAAAAAGATTAGCCAGCTGACCTTGAAGGAGATTAAATTGTTGGTCCCTCCTTTCTAGCTGAACTTGAAGGGTACCAAATTGTTCATCTCTCTTTTGTTCTCTAGCCTTTGTCTCTTCAAGCTCTGCTGTCAGCTTTGCGATCCTCTTTTCCATAGACGAGATAGTCGACCTATCTATTGCCTCGCCTTGGGCAGAAGTCCCTATACCTTTCAATCCAGCCATGTAGCGCCGCAATGATTTCTCTGGAAGGCCGTATGCTAAAGCCCAGGCCCGTTTTGCCCGGCCCATTTGGCCCGTTTAGGCCCGGGCCCGGACCAAAATACAGCCTTATTTGTTCTTCGCGTTCGCGGTCCTCCTCTCGCGTTCGCGGAGAACAAAATTTCCAAAAATACTTTTTCAAACTCTTCTCGGACAGCCTCTAGTATAATGGCCATAAGTTTTTCTGCAGATGTCCAAATAACTATTATAATGGGGATTTATCATAATTACTAGTGAAATGAAAAAATATTCCATGGTCTACAACTATTAATTAAATAACATATTCTACAACATAACCATGGTAAATGTATAGAAGTTAACCCTCACGGTAGTTCCCTATTAATTAGGAAATTGATTCAAAATATATGAAATTAAAACAAACACCTAAAAATAAGGGGGTATCCTTATTTAGGGTAACGTGAAGGAAATCAATATCAAATGCAGTCAAATATTTCCTCATTTGCTGCCTTTCAAGCTATAGTTCTACGTCATACGTATTTGCATTCCAACTCCAATATCTCCTTCTCCTTGATAGAGTATATTTATATTATATACGTATATGTCATTAATATATGTTTTAAATTTGAAGTAAATATATCACATAATCTATTTACATACGTGCATGTGACGACCCAAAGGGTCATCACCTATTTTCTCTTTCATTCAGTGCTTCCGAGGCTTTGAAAACTTCACTTTTACTTGCCACGATTTGCGTGCGCAGTCCGGGCGCGTAGCCGAGAAGCTTAAATATGAATTCTGTGTAAAAAATTGATGAATGTTGATATTAATATGATTAAAGTTGACTTTGGTCAACATTTTGAGTAAACGGACCCGGACCCGTGATTTGACGGTCCCGGAGGGTCCGTAGAAAAATATGGGACTTGGGCGTATGCCCGGAATCGAATTCCGGGATCCCAAGCCCGAGAAATGAATTTTTGTGTGAAATTGTTTTCTGAAATTAATTAAGGAAAATGGAAAGGAAATTTGATCAGAAGACTATGGTATCGGGCTCGTATTTTGGTTCCGACGACCGGTACAAGTCTTATATGTGATGTAAACGCTTTCTGTAAAGTTTGGTTGGAAATGGACGTCATTTGACGTGTTTCGGACTTAAAAATGGAAAATTTGTGTTTTTATGAAAAGTTGGAAGAAATCATGTGATTTGAGGCTTGATTCTATGTATATGATGTTATTTTGGCAATTTGATCACACGAGTAAGTCCGTAGGATATTTTTGAGGTTGTGTGCATATTTGGTATGGAGCCCCGAGGGCTCGGGTGAGTTTTGGATAGGTGTCGAGTTGCATTTTGAGCCTTTGAAAAATCTGGTATCCTTCAGTTCTGCAGGCTTCGCAATTGCGAAGCCAGCTTTCGCAAAAGCGAACTCGCAATTGCGAGCTTCCCATCGCAAATGCGATCCTTCACTTGGGCAGCAATCTTCGCAAATGCGAAGTAATTCATCGCAAATGCGTGCCTGCCCATGAGCCCAGCCTTCGCAAATGCAAAGAGTTCAATCGCAAAATGCGAACCTTCCATTTTTCTTCAAGTTCGCAAATGCGAACTACAATCTCGCAATTCCCAGACCTGCTGGGTTCGCATTTCCCATATCTGAGGCCTGCAATTTTTTCATACTTAGACGAATTTTTAACCCCTTTTCTTCATTCTTTCAAAACACAAACTCCATAGGCGATTTTCCAAGAAATCTATCTTCTCCAAATCATTTGTAAGTCAACTTTTACTTAATTTCTTCAATCTTTAACATCATTAAACATGTTTTCATCTTAAAATCAAGGATTTTCATGGGTGAAAATGGGGATTTTGGGTAGAACTTAGGTTTTCTTAAAATAAAATTGGGGATTTGGAACTCAATTTGAGGTCCGATTCCAAAACTAATCATAGATATGAACTCGTGGGGGAATGAGTAACCGGGTTTTGGTTCGAACCTCGGGTTTTGACCACGTGGGCCTGGGGGCGTTTTGGGAATTTTTGAGTAAAACTTTGGGAAGTTTATTTTCATGTATTCAAATTGATTCGATTAGCATTTGTTGATACATTCAAGTAATTTGTGACTAGATTCGAGCGGTTTGGTGGTGAATTCGAAGGGTAAAGCTGTCACGACCCAAACCGAAGGGCCGCGACGGGCACCCGGTGCCTTACTCAACTGAGTACCAACGTAACATATCTTTCTTATCATACTATCATGGGTAAATGAGCTAGAAAACCCTTCATGAGATAACAAGAATAAAACATAAGGGAATACTTAACGTATGATGACCCAGCATGATATACAAACTTATACATGTGACATACGGGCCTATAAGGCCGACATGACCATTTGTAAACTCAAAACATAGGCCGACAAGGCCATACAAGTATCCATACACCTGACATCTGTCTACAAGCCTCTAAGAGTACATAAAATCATAAAGGTCGGGACAGGGCCCCGCCATACCAATCAATACATATCCAAAGCATACTGACCAAATAGGCAACTCCGGAGCAAGTGGAGTACACCAATACCTTCGCTGAGCTGATAGCCTACTAGGAGGAATGTCAACCTGTCTATCGGGACCTGCGGGCATGAAACGCAGCGTCCCCAGGCAAAAGGGACGCCAGTACGAATAAAGTACCGAGTATGTAAGGCAGGAAAGCATAAATAAGAACAGTAATGTAAAGAGAGATAGAGGAGATACAACCTGTAACATCTGAGTGCCTCTGGGGGCTACTGACATGAAATGCATAATACATATATATACATAAACTTTTAAAAAAATACGCCTCTGTGGGCATCATCATCATCATATCATACCCGGCCTCAAAGAGGACTCGGTAAAAACGTACCCGGCCACGTGGAGCTCGGTAAACCCAACTGATCAGTGGTTGCACAATAGGTGCCATACCCGGCCGACTATAGCGCGGCTCGGTAGAGTAAAATAGATACATATATAATGCATGCTGGACTCATGGAGTCACGTTCTAAACCTTTTGGAGTGAGATAAGGTCATTGCACCATCGATTAACATCATGGACATCATACCATCAATATGAACTTCACTAGGACTCAAGGATCATACATACTTTCTTGGAATAACTTTGTAAGGAAAGAACAACATGGACAACCTTAGTTGCTAGGAGTAGATTCATTATGAAATAGCGTATCGTTTACGTTCTTTTCACTATAGATCATGCCAAAAGAATGAAGGGAGAGCCTTAACATACCTTGTATATTCTTCCCAACCTCAAGCTATGCAATTTCACGGCTCCTTAGTCTACAATAAGAGAAATGACACTCTCGTTATCGTTTAAGCGTCGTAACTATTATGTATCGACCACAACCTATTTTACAATAAAACGGACAGCACCTCCCCTATATACATGACTTCACACTAGTCAAAACAATCACAAACAGCCCAACATACCCCTATCACTTCATACACAACACGACAACCATAATAGTGTCAAAGAATCCGAAAATGTTATGACGAACGACCAATAAACAACCTTGCCATTATGTGGTGTTTCTCCACACCCTTCCTCCTCTCAACTCCATAAAAACAGTAGTAAAAGAGACAACCCAATACCAACACGAAACAGCCCAAAAACAGTCTCACAAGTTCATCAACTCAAACATAATTTTTCGGTTTACTTAAACACGTTTCGACTTGTCTTTTCTTTCAAATTGAGAAATACAACCAAAAGTACATCATTACACCTCTTGTCCAATAAACCAGCCATGAATATAACTTAAAAATAAGTTCACAACCAGCCAATCATTGCACAAGATCAAACGACATACCACTCTTCCGAAACTAGCTAGGTCTATTCTTTACGATCGAGTTACAACTCGCAAACGCATAGATAATGGAAGGAGAAGCATAAACTTACCTTGTACTGAGTATCACCCACGAAACCTGGTCCTTTTTCATCAAAAATAAGTTCCTCAACGCGGATACAAGAAGGAGAAAGAGAAACTAGCATGCTGTCCGGACTTTTCAGCACTAGAATCGCGTCGTAACACCCGGAATACCCTAGGGTTTGTGTGGGATTTTGGGGGAGGAGTTGCAGGGGT
The DNA here is from genome assembly GCF_001879085.1 of Nicotiana attenuata. NCBI lineage: Eukaryota > Viridiplantae > Streptophyta > Magnoliopsida > Solanales > Solanaceae > Nicotiana > Nicotiana attenuata. The sequence goes on along the minus strand of NW_017674650.1, from coordinate 9,249 downwards.
TCAATTAGGTTTTCTTGGTCTGAAATACAGGTGAAATAACTCAGTTTGTATTCCCTTAAAAGACCCCTCTTGGCCGACTTTGGGGCTTTTAATTAAGTCCTCTCATTTTGGCAAGTAGGTGATGCACCTACTTGTCACCTACCAGTCTGCGCTGTCTCGCGAAAATGCAAATATCTCTCTACTCCAATATCGTATCGACAAACGGTTTAATGCGTTGGAAACTATACTCGTAGATCTTCAATTCGATATGTAGATCATCCATTGACTCCAAGTATATTGGGAGAAAAGTGCATCTACATTTGACCTAAATTTCAGCATATTATAAATGGAACTTGTGATGACCTTTTTCAAATTTTGTTCCACAACTCGCTTGACTTCAAAACATAACACCAAATATCATACGACTAAAATAACTCATAATATAATCTTCTTATAATGTTAATAACCCTAGTATCACCCCAAAAGTACATGGTAAAATATTCCAACTTGTCGACTTTCGACGAAACTTATTTTCTTCAATTCGTTTAGCTTCTAAGCCTTCAAACCCTCTTGCTACTTGGTACTAATGATCTTAAATATTTGTAACCTCCACATTAACATGATGAACTAACTTTGTAAACTTTTAAAAGATGATTCCCTTTCTGAGCTCACATTAATTGACTTATGATGTACTCTTACATACTAAAACACGGGGTGTAACAAAATGGACAAACTTGGTAAGGATATTTGTAGGGATTTGTTATATTATCCAAAAAAGTCATGGGTTAGAGCATATTTTGAAGTGCATTCCAAGTGCGATGTTGTTGAAAATAGTATGTGTGAGACCTTTAATTCATGGATTTTAGCTTCTAGGCATAAATCAATTATAACTATGTTGGAGATTAGGAGAAAAATAATGACTAGGCAAGTGGATATGTTAAAATTTGCTGATATTTGGATATCTGATAATAGACTTAGAAATAACTTATTGATTGTGCTTCATTATTTGGCAAACTGCAGCCCGGAACATCGAGCCAAAGAGTTATTGCAAGTGGTTCAACTTATAAGAGTGCAGCTCCAACAGGAATAAACCTTGGTTTTGAGGCTAGAGGCTTGAGGTGGAAGGGTCAAGATGCTGTCACAACTACCCAGTTGCAGCAGATGAAGGCAAACTTCAGTAAGAAGTAGTACCTTAGGAACTTATTTTGACTATATGATTATGTAGTAGCAACCAGCCTATTTTGGGATCTAGTTTTTGAAGAACTAAACTCTTATGGTTCTATTCAGTTGTGTAATCTTACTGTTCTTATTAAACTTGGTAAGGATCATTTGTAAGTGTCAATGCTACATAGCAGTAAGGAAAATATGGGTATGCCTTGTTTTGTTTGGGCAAACACCCTATAATTGGTGCTTTTCTATCAATATTACATAGCAACAATCTTCAACACTTCAACACAAGTCCGCTGTGCAAAAAATTTTTTAGCAGATCAAAATGTAAGCCAAACTAACTCGCTTTTATAGCTAACAGAAATTTATAACAAAAGTCAGCTGTACAAAAGTCATTTTAGCAACAGCAGCTGAAATTACATAGTACTGCTAAGATTACTTCAAAACAGAAGCACCAACATTACATAACACTGCTAATATTACAATAGTGCAGCCAAATTAATGAACAACACCTAAAACAACCAACAACAAACACCTAAAACAACCAACAACACGTAAAACAACCAAAGTGTATCAGTCCTACAGTTTCCATAAAATGAGCAACAATACAACAACAATCGTCAAAAGGATGTGTCTTCTTTTTGCTGGAACTTTCTCCTCTTCAAAAGCTTTGACTCTCTTTAATAAATCCCAAATTATTTACTTTGCTTGAGTAGGCATCTCATCATCATACCAACAGAAATAATCACATCCACCCTTTTTCTACAAATATCACAAACATATTTAATCAATTTTTATCAAAGAAAATAATTCATAAAATAGAATACAAATTAAGAACAAAAATTTTACCTTTCCGATTTTGCAAGAAAAGAACCTACGACCTGGGTTTAGTTGGGTCCAAGAAGTATTCAACTTTGGAGAAACACCACACTTACAAATTCGAGCGGCAGCGCAAGGTGACATTAACGAGTTCCTCGATTCCGATAAGATCGACATTAATGGATTTTATCTAAAGTTTCGAGGAGTAGCTTTACCCTTTGGAGGACAGAAACGAGAGAAAGAAGAGAAGAGAAGAAAAGAATTGAAAAGAAGAGAAGGAGAAGTGTTGGAGAAGTATGAAATTGAAATATTGGATTTTTAACCATTGGAAAAGGGGTTAGGGTTTAAATAGAGATATATGTTACCGTTATATGTATAACTAGTATAGTACCCGCGCGATGCGCGGAAAATACGGAGAAAAAAATATAATAAATTATTAACTTACTTGCTTAACAGAGTGAGTAAACTTTATGTGAATATTTCAATCATAACATAGTTGCTGCCATATTATTTTTCTATGATACTTCCCGAAAAATTGCCTCGGATGAACAATATAAATATCTATTAATAGTTTATACTCACCGAAAGGAACATAAGTGAATTTAAAATTTTCATTTATAAAGATATACTGTACTGCAAATCTACTTTGGATGAATTCATATTTGTAACTACCTAAATATATATAGATTCCTCATTAATTTTTGATTTGAAAAGAGGCAAAGCAGATTGTAAAGTATTACTATACATGAGAATTACATATAATCAAGTAAAGAGCGTAAAGTAATGTGTGTATTCATGTTTTCCTCTTTTAAGACATTGGATATGTCGTTAAAGTTGCATTATTTGAAGGAATAAGTTAGTGTTATTCCATTATGTTTTTTTATCTTATCTAATGCTCTTAAGAAAAAAAAAGAGTTAAATGACAGGTAATGTTGCAAAGAAATAAAAAGCTTTCATTAATTAAAAAAATTACAGGTAGTCGTAGAGACGGTTCTCCCACTCAGCTTCAAATTTAAGAACATAAACCCAAAAAGGTTCACTTGGACAAACCTCGTGATAAATGTCAGTTAAAATACTACCTAAAGGTTGTCCAAGTGAATCTACTAAAATTGATAAGGCTTCCCAATCATATAGTATAATTTTGTCTATAGCATCAATTAGTGCATCTTGAGTAAGCTGATAATTTGCAATATGTACATCTAGTGCAGGCCTAAGCTCTCTAAATTTCTTTTCTCTTTCCCTTCGTTCAGCCCTTCGATCTCTTAACTTATTTTGTATCGACCTTGGGACATTCCTGATAATTTCAGGCTTTGAGTCTGAAGCATTATAGGAAAAAATATTGCGACGGCGTACCCTTCGACGTTGTACCCTTCGTTGAATTTGAGCACTCGTAGTTGGAGTAATTTGAACGTGTCTTTGTTCATCCATATCTGAAATAGGACTAAAGAAAGAATAAGAATAGCTACAACATGTCAATGTGATAATATAGTACATGCATATTATTTTGAAACTTGCTCCTTAGTGGATATAGCTCAGGCAGTAGCGTCTCAAAGCACTCAGAAATTTGAGAGACAATGATGTTATTTCTTGAGAGGACTGCTAAAAGGATAGTGACATGCTAATAGAAATACTTAATTGTTGAATTGGATAGAATACGGAATCCAAGATACTAATATTTAAATTAATTCCAATATGAGTATTTAGAAACGCATCCTAATTTAATTTAGTATACTAATAACTTGACAACACCAATATACTTGTACATACTAAATTCCAATAGATCACATAAAATTTAGTATATTCATGTCCATGATACTATACTATATTGCAAAAAAAAAAAAAGTAGAGAAAGCGAAAAAACAGTTATTCCAAATCTGTTATACCAAAAAGATACTCTGTAAGCAACAAATCGAAAAAATAGTTATTCCAAAAAGACCATACCGGATTCGAATGAACCCGATATAAAACAGAAGGTCTATATCTTGACATATCGCCACAAAACTTCATCAACCAACAGAATTAAATGTGAATAGAATGTGTATACTCATGTCTGACTTTGAACTATATTATACCTACGCTGTTCTAACTAATTAAAAGTACTAAAATGTTGTAGAACTTCTTGCTCTAAGTGCTGAAGTGATAAACTTTTCTTTGAACTTTTGCTAAGGTACAAATCATATATATGGACCACTGATATGACAAACTTCTATTGATAAATGATAACAATGTTTCTGGTGTTATTGACATTCTTACATATTGTAGCATAGCTAGTTATTCGTCTGTGGATGAAAAACATTTTCACAGGATCATTCCAGAGAGGCTTTTTATACTGTTATATTCATTTCAATATTGAGAAAGACAAAACCTCAATCCTAACTAACCAACAATTATGTAAATCGAAATCTGCAAATAGTGGATTAAATTTCATACCATTGTTATCGAGAGAAAATTTACAGACTTGCGGCTATGTTGATTTTGCAGAATATTTTTTTTTACGTAATATTGTCGGACTCTCCTCTGTTTTTCGTTGTTCTCTGAATTTTTCTTATTTTAACGCCTCCCTTATTATGTCCTTTTATAATATCATGTGATTAGTATAGTGGGAAAGTGGTTATAGTGGGTAAGTGGGGAGGATTTGTGAAGGGAGATGTGAAGTAGAGGGTTGAAAACGTGGGGAAGTGGTTAGTAGTTCTTCATGTGTAAGCAAAAGTGGGGAGGATTGTGAAGGGGGACGTGAATGAAATGGTTGGGATGTGAGGAGTGTTGTGTGGGAGTGGGAAATAATGGGGGTATTGGCAGAGTGTTGTAAACCTGTTGCTGAAAATGGGTGCAAACGTTTATGTGACTGCAAGTGTAACCCTATGCAGTTAATTTTTAAGTCAATGAATTTTATCCTGTTGCGTGTATACAAATTAACGCTTCATAAAATGTCAAAGCTTGGATGGAGTTAGAAGTACCCGCTGACAATTGAGTAACCAACATTCTGCATTTTACTGATCGATTAGCTATATAGGAACTGACTTTCTATCAAATGTTCATTAACTACTTGAAAGTTTAATATTGATGTGACGTCCTTTGAATTAACAGCTATATTTCAGTAATTCTATCACTTTTTGAAAGCTTATCTAATTGTAAGAGTAGTATGTCCAGACTTTTATTTAAATAAGGTAGTACGTAGTGCAAGGTTGTGGTAAGAGGAAGGCCGTACGTGGTGCAAGATTCCAATGAGTCAGACGCAAGGCAAAGAGCTAACACATGGTAATACTCAGCATGAAACTTGAGTTCTTTATTAGTGAGAGGAGAGAGGTCTAGATCATAAAACTGGAGAAGCTAAGATAAGCTAATTAAGCAGTCAATCTTAACGTCTTTACTGGTGTCCAAACATGATTACCAGAGGTATTGAGGGGAAACATGGAATGCCGATAATAAAACATGAACATAAATAATTTAAACTGCAGAAATTCTATGTGAAGTTATTGATGGTCTGCCATCTTATAGTATAATTCAAAATGTGGAAGACGGAGATGTAGTAGCAAATAGTTTATTATGACGCAGAAGTTGTGCTCAATCAGAAAAAATAAGACCCTCTCATAAACAGAAGCAGAAACACATTACATAATATCCAAAGAGAAGTATCTATATAACCAGTGTGACAGAAATTTTGGGCGGCAGATAGGGTAGGATGCCTCAAACCAATAACAAAGACCACCATAAGACCAATGTTATCAAAGGCGCGCTAAAGCCCTAAAGCGAGGCTCAAAACACGTTGAGCGCTTCGCCTCGTTTAACAGGTGCTTTAGTATTTTCATCAAGGTGTTAAGGCATTCTTTTCTTTGCCAATAAGCGTAATCCTGAAATGGCAGCATTAAACAATTGATAAAACAGCCCCCGTAACTTCTGAAAATCAGCCAATAATGCAGCTTAAATCCTTCCAAAATGCAGCAGAAAAACAACCTGCAAATATCCATGAAAGCACCTAAACCCAACCCAAAAACATCTTCTAAAAAATTCCAAAACACTGCTACTTCCAGCTTATAAATAAAAATACCAAAACTAAATACCTAATGACACAGGTAATTACTTTCGTTGATATGAAAATAATAATATTTGATACACATGTAATTACTTATGCAAATGCATAACTCCCAATCCTTATTCTCTATGAGATGCCAGAGCAAGCTATCATCTAACCATTATATCAAATATAGAAGTATTTTTTGAAAGATACCAAACTCATGCAAAGATATCTCAAGTAATGAGTAAATTTTGTAGCAGCCACACAATAAAATTAAGCTTACTGCTCAGATTGACAAAAAATAACTTCTAACACTCTTCTGTTAAGAGAAGATAGATTGCCTCTATTCTGAAATAGAGAAGCCTACTACAATGTGTTCATACATGTATTAATATGTGATTGCCCTTTTATATCAAGCTAGTCGTGCAAGAGTCATATATGTCATCTGAATTAATAAAATAGCCTATTTTGGATGGAGGTATTTGGTCATATTTCTTTCAAATTCACAACTCTAAACATTTGCATATCTAAGAAAATTTGGATTTGAAACACAATGGGAATCACATAATTGTTCTTAATCTCCAATGGCTTCAGGTGGTACATGCTGTTGAAGATAAAGTTCCAGTAATATTTCATGCAGGAGTGAGGCGAGGAACAGACATATTGAAGGCCTTAGAACTTGGCGCAAAAGCTGTTGTAGTAAACTTATTTGAAAGTTCTTACCTAAACTTTTCCAGTTTGTTAAGCTTTAGATTTTCCCTTGTCACGACCCCAATCCCGGTCGTGATGGCGCCCAACACTAATGCTAGGCAAGCCCGATCAATTAAATACTCTCAACCCAAATACGCAATCCGTTAACAAATAATACTACTAAAATAGCAAATATCAAGGTTTCAATCCGAATCTAAATAAAATAGTACGGAAAATAATAACGAATATCCAAACATTCCCCAATAGATCTGGAGTCACGAGTCTAGAGCCTCTAGATGTAACAGAGTAATATATCCATAGTAATAAAGAAGTCTAGGATATGGAAAGATAAATGAAATAAAGGGGAGGAGTCGGGTCCTGCGGACGTCAGGCAGCTACATCAACAACTCCTGAAAATAAACTTCACGAAAACAGCAAAACAGCTCCACTAAGTCTCCGGAGCACCTGAATCTGCACACATGGTGCAGGGAGTAAAGTGAGTACTTCCAACTCAGTGAGTAATAAACATATATAATGACTGAAAGTAAGAAATCCCGAAATATTACAATATAAAGCTATAATCAACGATTCAGCACGTTAAATGATGAAACAATAGCAGACAATGACAATTAAGACCAACAGATATAAAATGCATGAATGCAATGCAATGCACATAACCGCTGCGGCGCGCAGCCCGATCCATTTGGGTACCCGCGCTCACTGTGGGGGTTCAGACTCCGAAGGGGCTCCTACAGCCCAAGAGCAATATCATTGTACCATTCGCTGCGGCGTGCAGCCCGATCCACACTCAGTCCAGATATATATATGCATGCAAGCCACTCGGGCACAGTCAAATTGTTCATTTTAGTTTCAATTATTAGGAATTATAGAGCTAAGTGTTTAAACCTTTATTTATTTACTAAACATTTCGAGGCAGTGTCTAACTCAGGACTGATATCATGAAATATGCTAAGCATCATGGAAGCAGTGATAAGGATCCCTGAAGGGTGCAAATGATAGGCACAAAGCCCCGAACATATTCAAAATTCCAAGTAGGATGATTACCAAACAATTTCTAGTCAAGAACACAATACGAACATCAATCGGAACGGACTAGGTCACAATCCCCAGTCACAATCGACCCCGCACTCGTCATAGAGTACGTGTCTCGCCTCAATATAGCGTCACAATGTGATATACCGGGGTTTCAAACCCTCAGGTCATTATCTACATCTATTACTCACCTCAAGCCGGCCACAAGTCTAGCTCGCTATGCCTTTGCCTTTCGAATCAACCTCTTCGCACGCCGAATCTGATTAAAACCACAACGAATACATTACAGTAGGCTAAAGAAACATAACCCAATCGAAAAGACTCGAAAAACACCAAAATTCACTAAATTGGAAAAACCCGAGCCCCGGGCCCACTTCTCAAAAAATTACAAAATTTACATCACTGGGTTCCTCGTCTCGCCACGAGTCTACACATACCAATTTTACCAAAATCGGAGTTCAAATGCCCTTTCAAAATCCGTTTTTACATCACAACTTTTCAAGCCCTAGCTTGACCCGTTTTTGATGAATTTTCCACAATTTACATGTAATTTCTACTATAAATTCGAATAATTAGGCCAAGAGACTTACCTCCAATTGATTCTCAGTCAAAACCCTCGAAAATTTTCGCCTAAAGTTCTCCAAGTTGCTTAAAAATGGTAAAAACCAACTCTTGTTCGCGGATGAAATTTAATATTTTAAACCCTTCTGTAACAGTTGTTTTTCGCTTCTGCGGTCCCGCTTCCGCTTATGCGGGACCGCTTCTGCGGTCAGAAGTCCGTTTAAGCGGTTTTCATTAAAATCGCCCTTTTCGCTTATGCGACTCCAGATGCGCTTCTGCGGTTCTCTCAACAACCGCTTCTGCGGTAAAATATCCGCTTATGCGGACCCGCTGAAGCGACCATCCTTCCGCTTTTGCAGAAATTCCCTAACCCAGGCCTGACCGCTTCTGCGGTCGCTCACCCGCTTCCGCGGTCCATTTCCGCAGAAGCGGAAATATCAGATGACAGCAGCAACAAACCTGCAACACACCTCAAAACTCTCATTCAACCACCCGAATTCACCCCGAGGCCCCCGGGACCTCAACCAAAAACACCAATACATCCTAAAACCTCATTCAAACTTGTTCTCATCCTTAAAACACATCAAACAACGCTAAAACCATCAAATCACATCGAATTCAAGCCTAAGTTTCTTAAAAACTTCCAAATTACGCATTTGATCAAAAACCCGACCAAAACACCTCCGAATGACCTGAAATTTTGCACACATATCCAAAATCACCTAACGGAGCTACTGCAACTCTCGGAATTCCATTCCGACCCTCGGATCAAAATCTCACCTATCCACCGGAATTCGCCAAAATGCCAACTTTGCTAATTCAAGCCTAATTATACTCCGGACCTCCGAAATCACTTCAGATCGCACTCCTAAGTCACAAATCACCTCCCGAAGCTAACCGAATCACCGAAATTCACATCCGAGCCTTCTAACTAATAAGTCAGCGTTCGGTTGACTTTTCCAAAC
>NW_017674649.1:80380-89667 GCF_001879085.1 Nicotiana attenuata | reverse complement strand
CTTCGCAGTTCGCGCTCCTCCCTTCGCAATCGCGAAGGGCTATTTTGGGCCCTAATATTTCCTCCTTCGCGAACGCGTGCTTCCTATCGCGTTCGCGATGCTTCAGACTCTTGAACAGTACTTAACATTTCAAAAACGAGGTTTTGCCATTTTTATCAAAACTCAAGGTTTGGAGCTCGGATTTGGGAGCAATTTCAAGGGTTTTTCAAGGGCAATCACCGGGTAACGATTCTCTACTCTCCTATGACTAAAATCCATTAATCTAATCGCAAATTCACCCTTTAATTTCGTGTTTTTGAATGGGAAGTGGGTAAACTTCTTAGACCTGACTATGGGGTTTTGAGGGGTCATTTGACCTCCGATTTGGGAGATTTTTATATGGTTAGACTCGTGAGAGTACGAGGGTTCTGAAAATGTGAAAATTATTCGATTCCGAGATGTTGGCTGGAGGGGCATTTTGGTCATTTTACCTATTGTTGCGCCCTAGCTGTAAATTTAATAGTGGAATCAGTTGTTTGCAATATTTCTTACGATATGTCATCGAATTGAATAGATTTGGGCCATTTGGAGTCGGATACTCGTGGCAAAAGTGTAATTTCGAGTTGATTTTGGTGCCGATTCGAGGTATGTGGCTTGTCTAACCTTGTGTGGGGGACCTTTCCCCTTAGGATTTGTTATTTGTTGATTTGAGTGCCTTGTTCGCGAGGTGACGGGCGCGTACTTGAGCCAATTGTTGAAAATCCGGTTTTCTTAAGATATTGAGATTGAGTTCCTTTCATATTTGCTTTATTCTACTTGCAATTATAACCTGTGCTAGATTAGAAAAGCATGTTTAGTTGATTTAACTTGCCTAATTGTTTAAGTTGCCTTGACTGTACTACGTGAAGCATGCTAGGCTAGTACTAACTGATGTTTGTCTTTGGTACTTCAATTCTGAATATCTTCTGGTTGTGGTTGCGCATTTACATTGGGACTACGGATGTGGGATTCCGGTAGCCCCCCTCCCCCTTGTTTGTTTACTTTGGGACTGCGGGTTCGATTCCCGTTAGATCCCCCTGTACATTTACTTTGGGATTGCGGGTTAGGTTCCCGATAGATCCCCTTGCACACTGATAGTTGGACTACGGGACGGTATCCCGGGATATCCTTCGGTATACACATATGATGGACTACGGGACGGTATCCCGGGAGATCCACTGGACAGTTGAGAAAAGGGCTACAGGACGGTATCCTGGGAGACCTTCATTGTTATCATTGATATTGAGCTGTATTTATTCTGTGTTTACTTTGTTCTTTTGTAGTTGTTATTGCCTTATTTCGCTGCTGTACTCATTATTTCTGTCAGATTTTCATATTGTTAATTATCATTATTATTTTTTGCCTCAGTAGGGCCCTGACCTTCCTCGTCACTACCCAACCGAGGTTAGGCTTGGCACTTACTGAGTACCGTTGTGGTGTACTCATGCCCTTCCTGCGCATGTTTTTCATGTGCAGATCCAGGTACCTCTTCTCAGGCGCACTATCCTTGAGGCGAGGAGATTCACGGAGACTTCGAGGTATATCTGCAGCGTCCGCAGACCGAAGAGTCTTCTTCCTTATTCTAGTTGTAGAGCTGTTATACTATCATATTCTTGATGTAGATATTCTGGAGATTAGAGTACTTATGGTAATCCTATTAGCCTGTGTTTCCCGTGAGTTTCCAGGTTTTGGGATCGAGTTGTAGACTTCCGCATATCTTTAGAGTTGTATAGGCCGGGCGGCCTTATATTCAGTTGTTATTTTCCATATGTTCGGTTTTAATTGATTATTCCTCAAGTTAAATTGTTATTTCCGCACTGTTAGGCTTACCTAGTCATGGGGACCAGGTGCCGTCATGACATGTTCACGGTTGGTGAACTAGGGTCGTGACAAGTTGGTATCAGAGCTCTAGGTTCATAGGAGTCACGGAACACAGGCCGGTTTATTAGAGTCTCGCTGATCGGTACGGAGACGTCTGTACTTATCTACGAGAGGCTATGTAACTGTTTAGAAAAAATCTTCGTTTCATTTGAATTCTTTGTCGTGCGATATTTTGACATCAATTCTAAACTTCTCTCTTCTATTCTCTCACAGATGGTGAGGACACGCGCTACTAGAGATGATCAGGCACCCGCGCCCCCTACTGCAGCCGGCCGAGGCCGGGGGAGAGGCCGAGGACGCGCACGTGGTGCAGCCGGAGCACCTGCGCGACCTGCCGCCGAGGTACCACCAGCAGATCCAGCCGGAGCCCAGGCACCTGGCACACCTACTACTGCCACTACTACTCCAGCGCTCCAGGAGACTTTGGCTCAATTCATGAGCATGTACACCACCTTGGCTCAGGCGGGGTTGCTTCGCCTTGCTGCAGCCACGTCCCAGGCCGGGGGAGGAGCACAGACTCCCATCGTACGCACTCCTGAGCAGCGAGTGCAGGTTGAGCAGGTTCCCGAGATTATTCCCCCATCGCCTGCAGCACCAGTTCAGCCCGAGGATGGGTCAGCTGCTTCAGAGGACGAGCAGCGGAGGCTTGAGAGGTTTAAGAAATATGATCCCCCAGTGTTCAGTGGCTTAGCATCAAATGATGCCTTGGGATTTTTGGAGGAGTGTCATCGCATTCTTCGTACTATGGGCATATTGGAGTCCAGCGGGGTCTCTTTCACTGCTTTTCAACTTTGGGGGGTGGCGCACTTATGAGTTAGACAGTCCAGTCGAGGCTGCTTCACTGACTTGGACCCAGTTCTCGGACATGTTTATGAGAGAGTTTGTTCCCCAGAGCCTCAGAGATTCATGGCGCGCAGAGTTTGAGCACTTGCGCCAGGGTGCTATGACAGTTTCAGAGTATGTACCAGGCTGGCCAGGCATGCACCGGCCTTGGTTGCTACAGTTCGGGAGAGAGTTCGCAGGTTCATTGAGGGTCTTATTCCACCCATCAGATCTAGCATGGCTCGGGAGTTGGAGATGGACATTCCTTATCAGCAGGTAGTGAACATTGCTAGGAGGATTGAGGGTATGCTCGCCAGGGAGCGAGGGGAGAGGGAGGCCAAGAGGTCTCGATAGTCAGGCCACTACTCTGGTGCCCGTACCCCATCAGCAGGTCGTTATGGTAAAGGTTATTCGGGTCGCCCTGTACATTCAGCTCTCCCAGCAGCCGGCGGTGCTCCAGCTCCGCCTACACCTCAGGAGCCTTACTATGCACCTCCAGTTTCTAGCGCGCCTCCTGCGCGGGGTGCTTCCAGAGGTCAGCCCAGCAGGCCTAGTCCTAGCCAGTCACAGCCACCGCGTCCTCCCAGAGCTTGTTTTGAGTGTGGTGATACACGCCACATGGTTAGGACTGCCCCAGACTTGGTAGGGGTGCATCTTCACAGACTGCTCAGCCGCAGCGTGCTCCTCAGAGTTCTCAGGCCATGATCACAGCTCCATCAGCTACCCCACCTGCCCAGCCGGCTAGGGGCAGAGGTCGGGGAGATAGAGGTCGCCCTCGAGAGAGGGTCCGGGACAGATATTATGCTATTCCTGCTCGTATTGAGGTTGTTGCCTCCGACTCCGTCATTACAGGTATTATTCTGGTTTGTCACAGAGGTTCTATTCGATCCGGGCTCTACTTACTCTTATGTGTCTTCTTACTTTGCTCCTCATTTGGGTGTGCCTCGGGATTCTTTGAGTGCCCCCGTTTATGTTTCTACTCCTGTGGGAGATTCTCTTGTTGTGGACCACGTTTATCGGTCATGTTTGGTTACTATTCGTGGTTTTGAGACCAGAGCAGACTTGTTATTACTCGGTATGGTGGATTTTGATATTATTCTGGGCATGGACTGGTTGTCGCCCCATTTCGCTATTCTTGATTGTCACGCCAAGACCGTGACGCTGGCTATGCCAGGTATTCCGCGTGTTGAGTGGAGTGGTACTTCAGATCACACTCCCAGTAGAGTTATCTCTTTTCTTAAAGCTCAGCGCATGGTTAAGAAGGGGTGTGTCGCGTATTTGGCTTATGTGAGAGATGTTAGTGTTGATACCCCTTCTGTTGATTCTGTTCCAGTGGTACGGGATTATCCCGATGTATTTCCAGCCGATCTTCCGGGCATGCCGCCTGATAGAGATATTGATTTCGGCATTGATCTGTTGCCGGGCACCCAGCCCATTTCCATTCCTCCGTATCGTATGGCTCCTCCTGAGTTGAAGGAGTTGAAGGATCAGTTGCAGGAATTGCTTGGTAAGGGTTTTATTCGACCCAGTGTTTCACCGTGGGGTGCTCCTGTTTTGTTTGTGAAGAAAAAGAATGGTTCTATGCGCATGTGTATTGACTACCGCCAGTTGAACAAGGTTACAATGAAGAACCGTTATCCTTTGCCTCGCATTGATGATCTGTTTGACCAGCTTCAGGGCGCACAGGTGTTTTCTAAGATTGACTTGCGCTCAGGGTACCATCAGTTGAAGATTCGGGAGCCAGATATCCCGAAGACTGCCTTCAGGACTCGATATGGCCATTAGAGTTCCTTGTCATGTCATTTGGGCTGACCAATGCCCCTGCAGCTTTCATGCATTTGATGCACAATGTGTTCAGGCCATATCTTGACTCGTTCGTGATTGTTTTTATTGATGATATTCTGGTGTATTCCCGGAGCCGGGAAGATCATGAGCAGCACCTGAGGACCGTGCTTCAGACCTTGAGGGAGAAGAAATTATATGCAAAGTTCTCAAAATGTGAGTTTTGGCTGAGTTCTGTGGCATTCTTAGGCCATGTGATTTCTAGTGAGGGTATTCGGGTGGATCCGAGGAAGATAGAGGCCGTGCAGAGTTGGCCCAGGCCGTCCTCAGCTACTGAGATTCGCAGTTTCCTTGGCTTGGCGGGTTACTACCGTCGTTTCGTGGAGGGATTTTCATCGATTGCTGCCCCTATGACTAGATTGACCCAGAAGGGTGCCCCATTTCAGTGGACAGAGGAGTGTGAGGCGAGCTTTCAGAAGCTCAAGACAGCTTTGACTACAGCCCCTATCTTGATGTTGCCTACCGGTTCGGGGTCTTATACTGTCTATTGTGACGCCTCGAGAGTTGGCCTTGGAGCAGTGTTGATGCAGGACGGTAGGGTGATTGCCTACGCGTCCAGACAGTTGAAGATACATGAAAAGAATTACCCTGTCCACGACCTTGAGTTAGCTGCCATTGTTCATGCCTTGAAGATCTGGCGTCATTATTTATATGGAGTGCCTTGCGAGATCTATACTGATCATCGGAGTTTGCAGCACTTGCTCAAGCAAAAGGATCTCAATATGCGTCAGAGGAGGTGGTTAGAGCTGCTGAAGGATTATGACATCACTATCCTATATCACCCGGGCAAGGCCAATGTGGTGGCGGATGCCTTGAGTCGCCGGGCGGAGAGTTTGGGGAGTTTGGCATATTTACCAGCTTCAGAGAGGCCTATGGCGATGGATGTTCAGGCCTTAGCCAGCCAGTTCGTGAGATTGGATCTTTCGGAGCCCAGTCGGGTTCTAGCCTGTGTGGTTTCCCGGTCTTCCCTATTTGACCGTATCAGGGAGCGGCAGTATGATGACCCTCATTTGCTTGTCCTTCAGGACAAGGTTCAGCGTGGTGATGCCAGAGATGTGACCATTGGAGATGACGGAGTATTGAGGATGCAGGGCCGGATTTGTGTGCCCAATGTTGATGGCCTTCGAGAGTTGATTCTAGCAGAGGCCCATAGTTCGCGGTATTCCATCCATCCGGGTGCCGCGAAGATGTATCAGGACCTGAGGCAGCACTACTGGTGGAGGCGGATGAAGAAGGATATAGTTGGTTATGTGTCTAGATGCCTCAACTGCCAGCAGGTGAAGTATGAGCACCAGCGCCCGGGTGGGTTGCTCCAGCAGATAGAGATTCCGGAGTGGAAATGGGAGCGCATCACCATGGATTTTGTATCTGGACTTCCACGGACCTTGAAGAAGTTTGATTCCATTTGGGTTATTGTGGACCGGCTGACCAAGTCCGCTCATTTCATTCCTGTGTGTACCACTTATTCATCGGAGCGGTTGGCGGAGATTTATATCAGGGAGATCGTCCGTTTGCATGGTATTTCAGTTTCTATCATTTCAGACAGAGGTACTCAGTTTACATCGCGGTTCTGGAGAGCTGTGCAGCAGGAGTTAGGCACTCGGGTGGAGTTGAGCACAGCATTTCACCCCCAGACGGACGGACAGTCCAAGCGCACTATTCAGATTCTTGAGGACATGCTCCGTGCGTGCATGATGGAGTTTGGAGGGTCTTGGGATCATTTCTTGCCATTGGCGGAGTTTGCTTATAACAACAGTTATCAGTCCAGCATTCAGATGGCGCCGTATGAGGCTTTATATGGCAGGATGTGTAAATCTCCGGTGGGTTGGTTTGAGCCGGGTGAGGCCAGGCTATTGGGTACAGAGATGGTTCAGGATGCATTGGAGAAGGTCAAGGTGATTTAGGACAAACACCGTACAGCCCATTCTAGACAGAAGAGTTAAGCGGACAGGAAGGTTCGTGATGTTTCATATATGGTTGGTGAGCGGGTTCTGCTTCGGGTCTCGCCTATGAAGGGCGTCATGAGGTTTGGAAAGAAAGGGAAGCTGAGTCCGAGGTTTATTGGCCCTTTTGAGATCTTGAGGCGAGTTGGGGAGGTTGCCTATGAGCTTGCCTTACCTCCCAGCTTGGCTGGAGTTCATCCGGTATTTCATGTTTCGATGCTCCGGAGGTATCACGGTGATCCGTCGCACGTGTTGGATTTCAGTTCAGTCCAGTTGGACAAGGATCTATCCTATGTTGAGGAGCCAGTGGCTATTTTGGACAGGCAGATCAGGAAGTTGAAGTCAAAGAACATAGCTTCAGTGAAGGTTCAGTGGCGAGGTCAGCCGGCCGAGGAGGCGACTTGGGAGACCGAGCAGGATATGCGCAGCCAGTACCCTCATCTTTTCACTTCTTCAGGTATGTTCTCTATGCTCGTTCGAGGACGAACGAATGTTTAAGTGTAGGAGGATGTAACGACCCGGCCGGTCATTTTTGGAATTTACGCCCTGATCCCCCATTAACTGCTCCCCTAAGTTCATTTCTGCTATTTTGGTTTGCCGGGACGTTCGGTGTTGGGATTCGGAGTGTTTTGGGACACTTAGTCCCTAAATGAGAGCTTAAAAATTGAAAAATGGTCCGTAATCAGAACAGTGTGAAGAAGACCTCGGAATGGAAATCCGATGGCTCCGTTAGCTCCGTTAGGTGATTTCGGGGTTGGGAGCGTGTTCGAAATGTATTTTGGAGGCTTGTAGCTCATTTAGGCTTGAAATGCCGAAGTTTGAATTTTTGAAGTTTCCGGTCCGATAGTGAGTTTTTGATCCGAGGGTCGGATTGGAATTCCGGAAGTTGCAGTAGCTCCGTGATGTCATTTGGGATGTGTGTGCAAAATTTCAGGTCATTCGGGCGAGGTTTGGTTTGGTTTTTGATCGAAAGTGTGTTTTGTTGGAATTTGAAGTTCTTAGGCTTGAATCTTTGATTAATTCGTGTTTTCGGTGTTGTTTTAGGTGGTTTAAGGATTCGTACGAGTTTGAATGATGTTATGGGATATGTCCCGTAGGCTTGGTTGAGGTCCCAGGGCCTCGGGTGTGTTTCGGATGCTCATCCGAGCAATTTGAAGTTTGGAAATGTTGCAGAAAATTGCAGGTATGAATTCCTTCTTCGCGTTCGCGAAGACGGCACCGCGTTCGCGTAGTAGTAGCCATCCTCTCATCGCGTTCGCGGCCACACTGCCGCGTTCGCGTAGTGTAAGTCTGGAGAGGGGGGCCCGTTCCTCTTCGCGTTCGCATAAGATCACCCGCGTCCGCGTAGCTTCACTATTTCCTCCATTGCGTTCGCGTAAGCCTTGTCGCGTTCGCATAGTTCTTGATCCCCTGGCCTTCGCATTCGCGCTCCTCCCTTCGCAATCGCGAAGGGCATTTTTGGGCCCTAATATTTTCCTCCTTCGCGAACGCGTGCTTCCTATCGCGTTCGCGATGCTTTAGACTCCTGAACAGTACTTAACATTTCAAAAACGAGGTTTTGCCATTTTTATCAAAACTCAAGGTTTGGAGCTCGGATTTGGGAGCAATTTCAAGGGTTTTTCAAGGGCAATCACCGGGTAACGATTCTCTACCCTCCTATGACTAAAACCCATTAATCTAATCGCAAATTCACCCTTTAATTTCGTGTTTTTGAATGGGAAGTGGGTAAACTTCTTAGACCTAACTATGGGGTTTTGAGGGGTCATTTGACCTCCGATTTGGGAGATTTTTATATGGTTAGACTCGTGAGAGTACGAGGGTTAAACGTAAAAATTATTCGATTCCGAGACGACGGCTGGAGGGGCATTTTGGTCATTTTACCTATTTTCGCACCCTAGCTCTAATTTTAATAGTGGAATCAGTTGTTTGCAATATTATTTACGATATGTAATTGAATTGAATAGATTTGGGCCATTTGGAGTCGGATACTCGTGGCAAAGGCGTGGTTTCTATTGATATTGAGCCGGTTCGAGGTAAGTGGCTTGTCTAACCTTGTGTGGGGGACCTTTCCCCTTAGGATTTGTTATTTGTTGATTTGAGTGCCTTGTACGCGAGGTGACGAGCGCGTACTTGAGCCAATTGTTGAAAATCCGGTTTTCTTAAGATATTGAGATTGAGTTCCTTCCATATTTGCTTTATTCTACTTGCAATTATAACTTGTGCTAGATTAGGAAAGCATGTTTAGTTGATTTAACTTGCCTAATTGCTTAAGCTGCCTTAACTGTACTACGTGAAGCATGCTAGGTCAGTACTATCTGTTGCTTGTCTTTTCGTACTTCGTTTCCGTGTACCTTCTGGTTGTGTTTGCGCATTTGCATTGGGACTACGGATGTGGGATTCCGGTAGCTCCCCCCCTTGTTTGTTTACTTTGGGACTGCGGGTTCGATTTTCGGTAGATCCCCCGCATTTTTACTTTGGGACTGCGGATTAGATTCCCGATAGATGCCCCTGCACATTGATAGTTGGACTACGGGACGGTATCCCGAGAGATCCTTCGGATATACACATATGATGGACTACGGGGCGGTATCCCGAGAGATCCACTGGACAGTTTAGAAAAGGACTACAGGACGGTATCCTGGGAGATCCTCATTGTTACCATTGGTGTTGAGCTGTACTCATTCTGTGATTGTTCCGTTCTTGTATATTTGCTATTGCCTTGCTTAATCTGTCTTATATCACTGCTGTATTTATTATTTCTGTTAGATTATCATACTGTTA
>NW_017674649.1:74815-76739 GCF_001879085.1 Nicotiana attenuata | reverse complement strand
TTTTTGGAATTTACGCCCCGATCCCCCATTTACCGCTTCCCCTAAGTTCATTTCTGCTATTTTGGTATGCCGGGACGTTCTGTGT
The DNA here is from genome assembly GCF_001879085.1 of Nicotiana attenuata. Classification (NCBI taxonomy): domain Eukaryota; kingdom Viridiplantae; phylum Streptophyta; class Magnoliopsida; order Solanales; family Solanaceae; genus Nicotiana; species Nicotiana attenuata. The sequence continues at coordinate 76,654 of NW_017674649.1, read as the reverse complement.
TAGGGTTCGGAGTGTTTTGGGACACTTAGTCCCTAAATGAGAGCTTAAGTGTTGAAACATGGTCCGTAATCGGAACAGTGTGAAGACAACCTCGGAATGGAAATCCGATGGTTCCGTTAGCTCCGTTAGGTGATTCGGGGTTGGGAGCGTGTTCGGAATGCATTTTGGAAGCTCGTATCTCATTTAGGCTTGAAATGCCGAAGTTTGAATTTTTAAAATTTCCGGTCCGATAGTGAATTTTTGATCCGAGGGTCGGAATGGAATTCCGGAAGTTTCTGTAGCACCGTCATGTCATTTGGAACGTGCGTGCAAAATTTCAGGTCAATCGGACGAGGTGTGGTTAGGTTTTTGATCGAAAGTGTGTTTCGTTGGAATTTGAAGTTCTTAGGCTTGAATCTTTGATTAATTCGTGTTTCCGGTGTTGTTTTAGGTGGTTTAAGGATTGGTACAAGTTTGAATGATGTTATGGGATATGTCTGTAGGTTTGGTTGAGGTCCCGGGGGCCTCGGGTGTGTTTCGGATGCTCATCCGAGCAATTTGAAGTTTGGAAATGTTGCAGAAAGTTGCAGGTCTGAATTCCTTCTTCGCATTCGCGAAGAAGGCACCGCGTTCGCGTAGTAGTAGCCTATCCTCTCATCGCGTTCGCGGCCACTCTCTCGCGTTCGCGTAGTGTAAGTCTCGAGAGAGGGGCCGGGCCAGATATTATGCTATTCCTGCTCGTACTCAGGATGTTGCCTCCGACTCCGTCATTACAGGTATTATCCTGGTTTGTCACAGAGAGGCATCGGTTCTATTCGATCTGGGCTCTACTTACTCTTATGTGTCTTCTTACTTTGCTCCGCATTTGGGTGTGCCTCGGGATTCTTTGAGTGCCCCCGTTTATGTTTCTACTCCTGTGGGAGATTCTCTTATTGTGGACCGCGTTTATCGGTCATGTTTGGTTACTATTCGTGGTTTTGAGACCAGAGCAGACTTATTATTACTCGGTATGGTGGATTTTGACATTATTTTGGGCATGGACTGGTTGTCGCCCCACTTTGCTATTCTTGATTGTCACGCCAAGACCGTGATGCTGGCTATGCCAGGTGTTCCGCGTATTGAGTGGAGTGGTACTTTAGATCACACTCCCAGTAGAGTTATCTCTTTTCTTAAAGCTCAGCGCATGGTTGAGAAGGGGTGTGCTGCGTATTTGGCTTATGTGAGAGATGTTAGTGTTGATACCCCTTCTGTTGATTCTATTCCAGTGGTACGGGATTATCCCGATGTATTTCCAGCCGATCTTCCGCGCATGCCGCCTGATAGAGACATTGATTTCGGCATTGATCTGTTGCCGGGCACTCAGCCCATTTCCATTCCTCCGTATCGTATGGCTCCTCCTGAGTTGAAGGAGTTGAAGGATCAGTTACAGGAATTGCTTGGTAAGGGTTTTATTCGACCCAGTGTTTCACCGTGGGGTGCTCCTGTTTTGTTCGTGAAGAATAAGGATGGTTCCATGCGCATGTGTATTGATTACCGCCAGCTGAACAAGGTTACAGTGAAGAACCGTTATCCTTTGCCTCGCATTGACGATCTGTTTGACCAGCTTCAGGGCGCACAGGTGTTCTCTAAGATTGACTTGCGCTCAGGTTACCATCAGTTGAAGATTCGGGAGCCAGATATCCCGAAAACTCTTTCAGGACTCGGTATGGTCATTACGAGTTCCTTGTTATGTCTTTTGGGCTGACTAATGCCCCGGCAGCTTTTATGCATTTGATGCACAGTGTATTCAGGCCATATCTTTACTCGTTCGTGATTGTTTTTATTGATGATATTCTGGTGTATTCCCGGAGTCAGGAAGAT
>NW_017674649.1:69356-74650 GCF_001879085.1 Nicotiana attenuata | reverse complement strand
TGACTAACATAATCAAATATAGAATAAATTAGTTACCATACATTATTGACATTTATTAGCTTGCCACTTGGCTTAACCACAATGTTAATTATATATGATAATTTTATTCCTTTAATATATATATATATATATATATATATATATATATATATAGATAGATAGATAGATTGTCGTGCTGGTTAATTTTGAGATCCTATGCTGTCAAATTCTTGATATGAACAACCACAACATAGGCTTCAATCTTAATTACCTTCTTGAAGAACATATTAATATACTAGCCTCAAGATACGCGCGTTGCGCATGTACCTAAATTGAGTATTTAATTTTAAAATTAACATAAATATTATATTAAGTAATATATTTGAATTGTAAAATAAAATTTAAAAAAAATATAAGTTTCTAATAATAAAAAATGTTAATTACTTGAAAATGTATAAGCTACGCCTTCTTAGAAACCCTTTTGTCTAATACTGAAAAATGATATTTATCTCATTAAATCGTTCAAACAACTGTGATGTCACGTCCCAAACTACCCCTAGATGTGACTAGCACCTAGCTAACACCACCCGTCAGGCGAACCATATTTTCTTATCTTATCCGTTAATTTGCAGTATTTGATTAATCAAATAAGTATCCAAATAATCTGACAATTAATGACGAACAATTAATATCTTGAAATATTATACTGAAACTCTAGCCCATATCCCACACTAGACCATGGAGCATCTAAGAGAATACAAAAGACATCATATGAATAAATAATAAAGACTCTTTTGGCAGCCTCCACGAACAATGTGGCGGTCACCTCAATAACTGAATCAACTCTAGCAAACTCGTCAGCTACTAGCTCCGTCTTCACCAATAGTATCTGCATGGACATGCAAGTAAGGAGTGAGTTATACGTAAATATAACCCAGTAAGATCCTCGACCCGCACTCTGAATACCTCTGGAACAAGTGTTAGAAAATACAAACACACAAAGAGCACCTAAGTAATATGCACGGAAATCTTGCACCATATAATTACTTTATAAGGTCCAAACATTATACAACATCATACTAAATATGTCTCAACACAATCTACACTAAGGACTTTTCATTAATGGCAGTGCAGAAAATTAACCAAACACCCAACGAGTCCACGACAGGATATACAATGTCCCAAATCTACCACGGCGACATACACAATGTCCCAAATCTATCACGGCGGCATACACAATGCCTCAAATATAAAGGCAGCATACACAATGCCCCAAAATCTATCACGACGGCATACACAATGCCCTGAATCTATCACGGCGGCATACACAATGCCCCAAATATACATCGGTGGCATACACAATGCCCCAAATCTATCACAGCGGCATACACAATGTCCCAAATATATAGCGGCGGCATACACAATGCCCCAAATCTATCACGGCGGCATATACAATGCCTCAAATATATATTACGGTAGCGAAGAAATAATTTCTAACGCCCCAACGCCATAGCACAAGGCTATGTCACATCACACTACACTACAAATCACTTATTAAATAATTTTAGCTTTTAACAAAATAATATATATTTGCGACTAGTCAAAGACCACCGATTCTGCCAAGCGCACGCTCGTTCAAACACATGGACCAGGCATAAAAAAAAATATACTTTCAAAATGGATTTTAGAAAGGAAAGCACCCAAAGCTTAAAGTCTCACGTACCTCGCTAACGGAAAGTTTTCAAACATTGCAACGTTTAGAACGCCAACCAAACAACCTCCAATAGCCTCAATCTATACAAAATATTAATTAATGATGTCAATTATGCTAGTCGTGATCAACTCTTAGAGCCTGTTTGGCCAAGCTCTTGGAGGCCAAAAGTACTTTTTTTCCCCAAAAAAGTACTTTTAAAAAAATTTGAGTTGTTTGGCCAATACATAAAAGTACTTTTTGCCATCAGCAGAAGCAGTTTTTCTGCTTTTGGGAAGAAGCAGAAAATTCTAGCTTCTTCCAAGAAGCAGAAGCAGAAGTAGAAAATTAATTTATTCAAGACAAAACTATCCTCACAATAAATTTATATTTTTCAAATTATCCCTTACTAATTTAAGTTTTTTCTTTTCATTTTTGTTTCTAGTTTTTACCATCCTATTGAAATTAAAGATATCATATATATATATATATATATATATANCCTACTCGAACCCTCGGAACTCCCAAAACAACGCTAAATCTTAGAATCACCCCCTAAAACCAAATGAATCAAACTATTGAATCCTTAAGTTCTTAATTCTCCTCTAACGGGTCAAAACACCCTTAAACTACTCGGATTGACACCAAATTTTACGGGCAAGTCTTATATGACATTACGGACCTGTACCAAGCTTCGGAACCAAAATCCGAGCCCGATACCTAGGGAATCAATGATTTCTTAGTTTCTTTAATTCTTTAAAGCTTCAATTAAACAATTTCGGATAAAAATTCATTACTCGAGCTAGGGACCTCGGAATTCGATTCCGGGCATACGCCCAGGTCCCATATTTCCCCACGGACCCTCAGAAATTGTCAAATCAAAATTCCGGGTCCGTTTTCCCAAAATGTTGACCGAAGTCAAACTTGATCTTTTAAGAAAAACTTAAAGAAGCAATCGAGCATATTTTGCTCTAAACCTTTCCAACTTCCAAACCACTCGCCCCCGCAAGTCATGAATTAGTTGAAGCAAGTACGGAAGGCTTAATTTAGGGGAGCGGGGATCTAGAAGGCAAAACGACCGGTCGGGTCGTTACAGCAACTCTCGGAATTCCATTCCGACCCTCAGATCAAAATCTCACCTATCAATCGGAATTCGCCAAAATACTAACTTTGCTAATTCAAGCCTAATTCTACTCCGGACCTCCAAAACCAATTCCGATCACGCTCCTAAGTCACAAATAAGTCAACTCTTGGTCAAACCTTTCAAATTCAAAGCTTTCAACTGAAACTGTTCTTTCAAATTCATTCCAAATTTTCCTGAAAACCAAAACCAACGATCTACATTAGTCACAATACATAACACGGGGCAAGTAATGCCCGAGAACTGGCGATCAAAGTGCAAAAGCTCAAAACGACCGATCGGGTCGTTACATTTTTGTTATTTGGTAAACGTAGATGTGTACCTTATATATTATATTTATTTTAAAAGAAATTCGCTTTATTCAAATCTAGCTATAGTGTTTTAAAGAACTATAATTACGGGGTTTTAGATGTGAAAGAGTTTTATAGTTATATGGAGTAATTTTCTTTTTCCAGTGGCAACATAGTATTTAAATAATTAGAGAAAATAACAAAAATTCCTAACATTATTGCATATGATCATTAACGGAATTAAGCATGATAACATGATAACAAAAGAAAATTTTCTTTTTATTTTAATTTTAATTCAAATTTAAAAACTTTATCTATAAAATTCAAAATTATCTTATATATATATATATATATATATATATATATATATATATATATATATATATATATATATATATATATATTTGCATTTGACTAACATAATCAAATATAGAATAAATTAGTTACCATACATTATTGGCATTTATTAGCTTGTCACTTGGCTTAATTACAAAGCTAATTATATATGATAACTTTATTCCTTTAATATATATATATATATATATAGATAGATAGATAGTAAAACTATACTGGACCATGAAAGGATCACCGTGGTTTCATTAAGCCCATCCTCTTTAAGTTTTTATTTATTTTTTGTAATAGCTTTTTACTGTCTAAGATAATATTTAAATGTGACACCATATAGGTGTTATCAAAACTGTATTGCTGTAAAATTAATAAAATAATAAACTTTTTGAAAAATTGAAACAGAAAGTTAGTAGAATTAGAACGTCAAAATATTTTTTGGAAACAGTATGGTAACTTTAAAATAAATTCTGAAAATAGTATAGGAATAAATCGAGCCCACTGAATACACAGCGTGTTCGTAAGAAAATTATTCTCCTCAAGTACCCGAGGTTCTAGAATATATCCTCCCAGGATAGAACGATTTAACTCACCAGAGTGTTGGTACCAAAAACGTCGATGAACAGCGAACCACTCGAAGGCTGTAAAACACACTGGAATTTTATGTGCAGAAAAAAAAGAAGAAGAAGATCAGAAAATTTCGTAAGTAAATATTCTGGGATTTGAAGGAATATTTATAGCCAATTTGGTACTGTTTCTGAAAAGGTTTGCAACCATTCAGAACAGCCATATCTGTTGGAACGGGTTTGACACAGTTTCAGAACAGCCATAGCTGTTGGAAATATTGCGGAAAAAAATAAACGGATTTAAAATAATCCGGAAAAGAAAACGGACCGGACCGGGTTGCGGGTCATGGGTTATTCCGGATTGAATTTTCGTTAATTAATTTAATTAATTATTTTAAAAGAATTTTGTCCAAAAAGATTAATCAATCAATTGATTTTTGTCCAAATCCAAATTTGAAGCCGAGTGAGCAACGATGACGACGGCGCAAGGCTTGCCTTCTTCTTAACTCTTTAAGAGCTAAAAAATGAGCTTCTCTATATATACATAAAGATTTTCTTTCTTTCTACCAATGAGGGACAAAGTGCATTAGTAAAGTGAACTTATTCAAAATTTCACTTTCCTTCATTTCTTTTCCCACCATTTTTCATTCACACCTCTTTTGTTATTAATAACAAAGCCCAACAATAATTCTGCAAGTAATGAAATAATCTTACTTTTTATTGGACGAACAGATTTCTTTCTTCTTTAGAACGAATATAATTTTGCCTTCGAGAAAAATAGCTATAACCATACAAGAACACACGCCGGTTGACTAACCAATATTGGCATTATCATAACTATGAATAAAATTAAAACTTAACATCATCTTTAAACCACCTATAGTATTCTTGGCAATTTGAGCCCAAACTCATCTAACCCGTTCAATCCGTCCAGAGATTAATGGGTTGTATTACAAACATTTTAGCTCATGGGTCAATTTGGGTTGAGCCTAAATTAACCCATTATATTTTATAGCCCATTCTGACCCATTAAGCAGCCCAAATATAACCCATGAAACTCACCCAAAACAAAAAGGTAACTCAACCCAACTTATATAGAAATTTATTTAGTTGCCCAAATTTTACTTTTTTTTTTTTGTATTTTCAATTTTATGTTCTTTTGTTTTTCTGCACCATCCACCCCACTGCCCCGCAAAACCCCCCTTCAATTTTTTTTTTTTTTTTTTTTTTTTTTTTTTTTTTTTGTATTTTCAATTTTTTGGTTTTCTTTTCCTGCACCATCC
>NW_017674649.1:6711-67366 GCF_001879085.1 Nicotiana attenuata | reverse complement strand
GACAAACTAATGAGAACATACTCAAATACTTGTTAACAATTCAAATTATACAAATTCTCAACTCCACTTAGTGAAATGACCAAAATGCCCTCGGGCCCACGTGCCCGGAATTCGAAATTTTTCGAAGATGAAGCTTACCCATGACTTTACTAGCTCAAATATACAATTTACTCCTAATTCCATGCTCAAATTCGTGGCTAAATTCCAATTTATAAATTTCTAGGTCTTCTTCTAAAAACACCAATTTCCCCACAATTTTCATGCTTAAATCCATGATATAATCTTGTATTTAACTTGGAAATGAGTAGGAGTAACTTACCTTGACATAGATGACGAAATCCCTCTTTGAAGCTCTCCAAAAATCGCCAAATGAAGTGAAGAAAATGGGTGAAATGAACAAAATCCGACTTTAAAACAACCCCTCTTCCACCAGCGATTTTCGCACCTACGGTGCATTTTCCGCTTCTGCGGATGTCGCTTCTGCGACTTTTGGCCGCTTCTGCGGCTTCCCTGGGCCTGGCCCCTTCCGCTTCTGCGATATCACTCCCGCAGATGCGGTCCCGCTTCTGCGGAACCTTGACCGCATCTGCGGTCCACGAACCTTCGAACAATTCCGCTTCTGCGGCTCCCTCTACCGCTTCTGCGGTCCCATTTCCGCAGAAGCGGATATACCAGCAATCAGCAAACCTCAGCCTTCCCAAAAATGCATTTTCGATCCGCTAACCACCCGGAAACCACCCGAGGCCCCCGGGACCCCAACCAATCATACCAACCAATCCCAATACACATTACGGACTTGCTCGAGGCCTCAAATCACATCAAACAACGCTAAAATCATGAATCAACCCCCAATCCAAGCTTTATGAACTTTAGAACTTCCAACTTCTACTTTCGATGTTTAAACCTATCAATTCACGTCCGATTGACCTCAAATTTTACGCACAAGTCATATTCGACATTACGGACCTACTCCAACTTTCAGAATTGGATTCCGACCTTGATATCAAAAAGTCAACCTCCGGTCAAACTTCTCAAAAACCTTCAAATTTCTATCTTTAGCCAAATGGATCCAAAATGACCTACGGACCTCCGAATTCACTTCCGATCGCGTTCCCAACTCCAGAATCACCATACGGAGCTATTCACAGTCTCGGAATCCCAAACGGACATCGATAACACTGAAATGCACTTCAAGCCAAACTTATGAAATTCCTTCTAAAATGCTAACTTCCACAATAGGCGCCAAAACGCTCCCGGGTTATCCAAAACCCGAACCGGGCATACGCCCAAGTCCGAAATCATCATACGAATATGCTGGAACCTTCAGTCCTTATTCCGAGGTCGTTTACTCAAAAATCCCATCCTAGTTCGTTCTTTCAACTTTAAGCTTCTGAAATGAGAATTCTCTTTCTAAATCAACTCTGAACCTCCCGGAACTTAATTCCGACCACGCGTACAAGTCATAATACCTGAAATGAAGCGGTTCATGGCCTCTGACTGCTGAACGGAGCGCTAGGACTCAAAACGACCGGTCGGGTCGTTACATTCTTTCCCACTTAAACAAACGTTCGTCCTCGAACGTGCTGGGAACTATGCTGGAGTAGTCTGAAATCACTGTTTAACACCTCATGTTCCTTCCCGTGCCACCATAACTCAGTTGAGCACATTAGCTCGATCAATTCTGAAGGTATTCTCTTTTATTCAAGCAGATACGCCTTAAAGCCCAATTCCAACATCCGAAATTCTATGCCCGGCCTGTTTCCAACATACGAACACTGTATCAACCACCACACGCTGTACCCAAACATGATTGCATAACTTTGCTTAATTCACACTTCTCATCATTTTACTCACCGGATCACGATAACATGTTCCGTTCAACTTAATTGAAATTCCACGAATCTGGTGCTCCCATTGCACCCCATAACATACACAGGTCTCACTCCAACTCTTACAATACCGCCACAACGGAAGAGATGTGAAGAAATTCATTATCAACTGCCGAGTCAACCTATCATTGAGTCTATACTTTCGGCAGGTAACATTACCATATTCTGAACCCAATAGCGATCTTTGCTCCTTAATATACTCTATATAGTCAGATTGCACTGATTCAGAATCCAATGGTCTCATCTCACCCAGTACGAACTGCTCAGGCAATAAGCCACCCCAGACATAATCGAAATCTCATGTGATGCCACAATGTGCCAATAGGCCCCCAATTCAAACCCGATACAAAAGGAAAACGAACTCTGGAAGGAATTACCTAACTCCCGCACTAATACGGACTTTCCTTAGAAAATAGGAAGCAAGACATACAAAAATAGCATATAGAAGACTATACTCAACATCGCACTGTTGCGGCGCGCAACCCGATCCAAATAACATACCCATGGCGGCGTGCCACCCGATACACACATAGATCTCACATAGGGAGATGCACATCGAGCTAGATTGCTCATTACAACAAAATACTGAATGTCAGTCATGAACACACTAAGTGCATAATAACTTCCCTGGGTGAACATATAGCGCTATAAGCTACAAAACTCAAGCACAACTTAGGTGCGATATACAAACTGAATCTCCAGAGCCATCTTGCCCATAACACATCATTTCTACACGGATCCTCAACACATAAGCAATTTCTCAAGCTGTCTCACAACTCGCACGGCGCAACGCATCACTTCATGAAATATATTTGCCAGTGAAATAACACCTTGACTACTCCCACATAAGGAGCGCATTACTGAAATGAACACAACTGGCCTGACATAGGGACCAAATTCACATTTACACCCATCCACCGACCTCATGTTGATCCTGATCATATCAAACTAAGCCAATAACCCTTCAAAGGCCCATACTAATTTTTTCCTCTTCTCGTAACACACAAGGACAACCATCACAACCGGAGCGAACCTCCACAGTCCATAACCCAATAAACAGAGTGCCCTCCAGGCATAAATTCCCAAATTAGCGATATTACCACAATCCTCATACTTGGTCTAGATCTTAAATCAGTCAAGTGACTACGTGCCACATTTATGAAACCTTCCTGTGGGACACTCCCCCACAGTCTACCATAACAATTTACTGGGTCTTACCTCCAACCCACCGACCGCACTAACGTTGAGAAGCGATCAAGAATCATTAACCATAATACAAGCCCTTTTTACAAAACACCAATCTCAGGTGACGCTGAAGACAATGCCAACTTGCCTTAAACACCGAAGTTCCTTTCCTGCTCATCCGAGCTTGTGACATCTCTGTCCACACCGAACTGCAACTTTGATTCTCATTTCAGATTCCCATGATACTCACTGCACCCAATGTGCCACATACGATAGAACACGACCTGAACATTAGTATTTTAACACTTCATCATATAAGAACTTTTCACTTAACTCACTTCAGGAGAAACATAGCAACGCACGGGTGAATACTCATAATCGTAGAATATGCAACCATCCAAGTAGTGGTCTAAGCCACCATAGCCCCTTCCGGAATCTGCTCCCACACAACAAGCCATAACAATAGAAGGCTTTTGAAAAACATCAATTGCGGCGGCTGACAAGCCTGATACGTACCATCACAAATCACTTGCATAACTCGATCACGCTGCAGAAACTGACTGCCAACACCCATATGCCAAATTCAACTATGGCTAATCAACTACCTTCTTCCAATTTATCCTTGATTGCCTTAAAGATATTACTGATTTGTGACGACCCAACCCGTCATCTCATGTATTACAGCCCCGTTAGCTAATAAAAGGTTTTCTATCGGTATTTGGTTATTATGGGCAACTGCTGTAAATAGAGGCTATCGTTTCGACTGTTTGGATTATGTGGTATATCATATGATTTCACCTGAGGTTGCAAGTATGGGTTATTACAGCTGGTTCGGGTTTATTCTGGGTATAGATGTGAGGTTCTGGATAGGAAATGAGACACTTAGTCTCTTTAAGGAAGGTTTGGTTTGGAAAAGTCAACCGAACGTTGACTTATTAGTTAGAAGGCTCGGATGTGAATTCCGGTGATTCGGTTAGCTTCGGGAGGTGATTTGTGACTATGCGATCGGAAGTGATTTTGGAGGTCCGAAGTAGAATTATGCTTGAATTGGCAAAGTTGGCATTTTGGCGAATTCCGGTGGATAGGTGAGATTTTGATCCGAGGGTCGGAATGGAATTCCGAGAGTTGCAGTAGCTCCGTTAGGTGATTTTGGATATGTGTGCAAAATTTCAGGTCATTCGGAGGTGTTTTGGTCGGGTTTTTGATCGAATGCGTAATTCGGAAATTTTTAAGAAACTTAGGCTTGAATTCGATGTGATTTGATGGCTTTAGCGTTGTTTGATGTGGTTTGATGATGGGAACAAGTTTGAATGAGGTTTTAGGATGTATTGGTGTTTTTGGTTGAGGTCCCGGGGGCCTCGGGGTGAATTTGGGTGGTTAAACGGAGAATTCGGAGTTTGTTGCAGGTTTGAAGTTGCTGGTTCTGTCATTTCCGCATCTGCGGAAAAGGGACCGCATAAGCGGTTCCGCAGATGCGACGTATTGGTCGCAGAAGCGGTCCTTGAGGGATCATGGCTTTCCGCAGAAGCGGACGAAGTTCCGCAAAAGCGGTCACCGCAGAAGCGGTTTTGGGACCGCAGAAGCGGTCCTGAGCGACTTGAAGGAAAACCACAGATGCGGTGAGTAGGCCGCAGAAGCGGAAACCGCAGAAGCGGTGAAATTGTCGCAAAAGCGAAAACAACTGTTACAGAAGGGTTTTTTTTATATTGTTTTCATCCGCGAACAAGAGTTGGTTTCCACCATTTTAAAGCGGTTTTGAGGGCTTTGAGCGAGAATTTTCGAGGGCTTTGACTGAGAATCAATTGGAGGTAAGTTCCTTGGTCTAAATATTCGAGTTTATGGTAGAAATTACATGTAAATTGTGGAAAATTCATCAAAAACGGGTCAAGCTAGGGCTTGAAAAGTTGTGATGTAAAAACGGATTTTGAAAGGGCATTTGAACTCCGATTTTGGTAAAATTGGTANCACATCTGACCCTCCTTGGTTCGATTGCCTTTCCCCCTGCCGGGAATGAAATACCAAATCTCTTGATTATGCACTGAGTAAACCTCCCTTGAAATCATTCACTGCCCTGACACGTGGGCAACACCCTACCATCACATTACTACTGCAGAATAGTTATTTATAAGCATCGCGGCAACTTGTGCCTAGCCTCAAAGCCCTCGAAATTACCGCTACTGGGCTGGAAACAATAAAATGTCCTTCCATAAGGCGACGACAATAATCTGATCAGCCATACCGGGAGAAACATCCCGTATCACATCTGTAGTACCATTTTGGTTCTTCAATTTTCGATTTACATCAATCGTTTCGCGTCGCATAGGATTGAGAGGAAAGAAACAAAGGCATAAGCCCCACATGAAATCGAATTGCACGACAAGGAATCAAGAAGGGAAGTACTCCTAACAGTCCTGCAGCCTCCTGAGGATAAGTACAGACGTCTCTGTACCGATCCGCGAGACTCTACTAGACTTGCTCATGACTCGTGAGACCCTAGGAACCTAGTGCTCTGATACCATGTTGTCACGACCCAAATCCACTACGGGTCGTGATGGCGCCGGACACCGTTGTCAGGCAAGCCAACTAAATTATCAATTAACTTCTCTTTTAATACCTTTGAAAATCTAAGATTTTTCTTTCCATTTTTCATATATAAAACAATCTTTGTTTCAATTCAATTTAAGAAATAACTATTAATACATATCTTTAAAAAACCATCCCAGAACCCGGTGTCACAAGTGCATGAGCATCTACTGATAAGGATATAAAATACAATATAACATCCGTCTGGAATACAATGGACAAAAAGGAAATACAATTTACTAGAAGGGACTTAAAAAGCTGCGGGCCGCCTTGCATACTGCAACTCACCTAGTCCCCGAATCGTCCGTGTTGCTATGCCCAATAGGCCGCTAAAGTAACATATACCTGTGCAACAAAAATGCACAGAAGTGTAGTATGAGTACGTAATCAACGTGTACTCAGTGAGTATCCCGCCTAACCTCGAAGGGGTAGAGACGAGATGGTCAACCCGGACACTCACTAGCGGTCCAATAATAATAAAATAAATGTGTGAGGAAATCATGGATTCATATAGCATATTCTAATTCACAAAGCTGTAAAACAGGTAAGCACCTTTTAACAATTAACAAGGGGTTTTCAAGAATTTACTTTTCTTCATTTTAATCACTTCATCCCAAGCCATGAAAGGCAATGTCATCATTTAAGATTTCTCATGCATCAATATATAAAGAAATATCATGCGCAAATAATACCGAGGCGACGGCCCGATCCAACAGAAAATAAATGTGCACTTGCCGAGGGTCGACGACGCGCCTATAGATGCATCTGTTTCCCCGCTCGCGAATTAATCATGTGACGCGGTCAATATAAAATAAACACATACCCTGCTCGCGAATCATACATGCGACACAGGTACACATAGAGATACATGCTCAATCAATCAAGTAAGTACTTTTCAGGGAGTGTTACAAAAGTATATCCAATTCTCTTTTAACAAATTTTAAGAAGTAAGGTTAAATCCCTTTAGAAATTCATTTACGAATTTCATGTAATATAAGCATTTTATGCTATCAAAGAGTTACAATTAATCCAAGTATTCATGCTTTTGGGTCCTAGCTACCCGGACAATAGCATAATAGTAGCTACGCACGGACTCTCGTCACCTCGTGCGTACGTAGCCCCCACAAATAGGAGCACATAACCAATTAATTCACCTATGGGGACATTTCTCTCTCACAAAGTTAGAAAGGAGACTCACCTCGCTCCGAAGACTCATAACCGGTATTCTACATTCCTCCAAAGACTTGCACCAACACACAATGCTCCAAAACTAGCCAATGATTGTACAAATCCATTAATATATGCTCAAATTTTCATAACAAACTAATTTATAGCAATTCCTAACTTCGATTAAAAAGTTGTCCAAAACGCCCTCGGGCCCACGTGCCCGGATCCAAAATTTTTCGAAGATAAAGTTTACCCATGGCTTTACTATCTCAAATATATAATTTACTCCTAATTTCATGCTCAAATTCGTGGCTAAATTTCAAGAATATAATTTTCTAGGTTTTCACCAAAAACCTCCATTTTCTACAATTTCCCAAGCCTAAATCCATACATAATTGATGTATTCAACTCAAAAATAGGTGGGGATAACTTACCTTAACATAGATGACAAAAATCCCCTCTTTGAAACTCCCCAAAATCGCCCAAGCCTTGAAAAATGAAGGAGAAATGACCCAAATCCGACTTTAAAACAACCCCTCTGTCTCCAGCAATTTTCGCACCTGCGGTCCTTTGACCGCTTCTGCGGTTCCGCAGGTGCGGTCACCATGCCGCTTCTGCGGTCCTCCCAGGCCTCCCCAGCTTCTGCTTCTGCGACCCCCTCTCCGCGGATGCGGTCCCGCTTCTGCGGAACCTTGACCGCATCTGCGGTCCTCAAGCCATTGACCAAAACCCGCTTCTGCGGCTCCCTTTCCGCTTCTGCGGGACTGCTTCTGCGGTCAACCCACCGCAGAAGCGAAAATACCAGCAACCAGATCCTTCAGCTGTCCAAAAATTTCATTTTCAATCCGTTAACCACCCGGAATCCACCCGAGTCCCCCGGGACCCCAACCAATTCCAAAACACATTACGGACTTGCTCGAGGCCTCAAATCACATCAAACAACGCTAAAATCATGAATCAACCCCCAATCCAAGCTTTATGAACTTTAGAACTTCCAACTTCTACTTTCGATGTTTAAACCTATCAAATCACGTTCGATTGACCTCAAATTTTGCTCACAAGTCATATTTGACATTACGGACTTACTCCAACTTTCAAAATTGGATTCCGACCCCGATATCAAAAAGTCCACCTCCGGTCAAACTTCTCAAAAACCTTCAAATTCTATCTTTAGCCAAATGGCTCCAAAATGACCTACGGACCTCCGAATTCACTTCCGATCGCGCCCCCAACTCCAGAATCACCATACGGGATATTCACAGTCTCGAAATCCCAAACGGACATCGATAACACTGAAATGCACTTCAAGCCAAACTTAAGAAATTTCTTTCAAAATGCTAACTTCCACAATAGGCGCCAAGATGCTCCCGGGTTATCCAAAACCCGAACCGGGCATACGCCCAAGTCCGAAATTATCATACGAACCTGCTGGAACCTTCAAATCCTGATTCCGAGGTCGTTTACTCAAAATTCCAATCCTAGTTTATTCTTTCAACTTTAAGCTTCCGAAATGAGAAATCTCTTTCCAAATCGACTCTGAACTTCCCGGAACTTAACTCCGACCACGCGTACAAGTCATAATACCTGAAATGAAGCTGCTCATGGCCTCAGGCTGCTGAACGGAGCGCTAGAACTCAAAACGACCGGTCGGGTCGTTACACATCATTTGGATTATTATTAGTTGGGTTAACTTCAGCAGCAGGACTAGTAGGTGTATCGTCATCTGGTTGCATTTCATCAAAATCTATTTCCTCCTCATTATGTTCATCAATAGTTGGATTACCATAAAGAGCATTCATATATTCATGGTCTAAGTGTTCACGACCTCCAACATTATGCAAATATTGACTCTCAGTAAATTGTAATACAGTATTATCACTGTTAAGAATAGGAGCAGGTGGAGGGCGGGTATGGGGTTTGGGTAGGGGAGCCCGGGGAATTGGAGGAGGAATAGATTGGCCACTAGATTCACCACTCTTGGATTTTCCCTTATTCATTTTTTTTAACAAAAAATCCATCTTAATTAATCAAACAATACAAAAAAGTAAATAAAACAAAATAAAACTATAATATTAAAACTTAAGAGTTGGAACGAGTTTACCGAATTGATGAACAACTTGTTGAAAATTAATTGTCGTTGAAGACTTGAAGACTTGAATACTTCAATTCACCAACTTCATAATTTTTCACACAAATTACAACAATAAAGTAACCAATTATAGAAGAAAATTAGAGAGAGATTGAGAGACACTGAGAGAGATTGCTGATTTTGTGAGAAAAATGAAAGAATGAGGGGGTATTTATAGTTGAAAATAGGGAAAAAATATAATTATAAAAATTTTGGGGTTAAAACAAAGTTTGGGGGGTTAAATGGCTATTTTATAAATAGCCAACGGATAAAAAATGACCATTTTTTAAATGCCATAACGGCTAGAATGGTAGAATTTTTTTTACAAAAAAAATTAGCCATTGGGCCCGTTTAGGCCCACTTAGGACTGTTTAGGACCGGTTGAACCGGCCCACTTACCAGCCGGCCCAGGGACCAAACATTCCCGGTCTTCGCGGGGCTAGTAGAGAGACCGGCCCACCTGGAAGCCCACCCCCACCCAGTCTCGGTCCTAAACGGTTAGGCCCGTTTAGGCCCACTACCCATTTGGGCTCGCGGGCCTGGGCCGGTCAAATTTTATCTCATCTATAATAACTTCAAAAAAACCTTTTTCATATGTATCATCCACTTTTAAACTAAAAAATATTTATTAATTTTTATTGGAGTAGCTGAAATATCCGCACTTCGCAATATAAAAGACATTTATTTTTGATGGCTTGCATCTGGAGTGCAATCAAGTATGATTGAGAAGTATTTTATTTCTTTAGTTTTATTAATAATGTTATTCTTGACTTTACTTGCCAACAAGTTAATCAATTTATTTTATATATTGTGTCCAAGATATTGATTATGAATTTCATCATGCTTAATTCGTCGAATATGTTCTTGCATAGCTGGATCAAATTCTGCAATCATTTCAATAGGCTTAAAAAATTTCAATTACTTTCTTGATAGATTTTTTTTTATTTTTTCCCTAAAAGCCAAATTATTTTTCCAAGAGTTTTGATCACTGCAATAATTCTTGTCAATATATTTTTTCAGTATGCTTTATCTCTGTTCATTTGATCTTTTACATCTTTATCACTTATTTTATTTTTGCACAATTTCATTTCTAAAACAATCCACGCACCCATATTGATAATATGATCGTTTGTTACTTCATGAGTTTTGAGTTTAGCACTAATATTTCTCCAATTATTACTATCTTCACTAGCTAGTTTACTGTTACAAGTACTAGAAGTTGTACTAAATAACTTATAACAAAAACAAAAAACTTTATCTAAAACTTTGGAGTAAATTAACCATTTTCTTTCATGACTTCCCTATTTGCTAATTTTTGAATATAATGTGTTGTAGAAAAATGTCTCAAGAATTTATCCTTTGGAAAATTTATGCCAGTTATTCTAATTGGTCTCTTTTCTACTAATAGATCTCTCAACTTTGTATCTACAGTATTCCATTGACTTGGATCGTATATATTTTTTGAGATGTAGTTATTCAAATCATTTAGGAGTTCTTGATTTTCTGGAACTATGTCAGATTTCTCAGTAACTTCTACATTTTCTTCTTGGATGTTATTATCATCTAACTCAACTCTATTAGTGACTTGTTCATTTGATGAACAACCTCCCATATTTTCCGATTCAAGATTTTTATTATTTTGTCAAAATCTATCAAGGCTCCCTTTCGGAATTTAGTTAATTCTTCACATTTTCTCCTTTTTTCTTTCTTTTTGCATAACCGAATTCATATTTTCTAGTTGACATGTTTAAATTGAATAAATTCTAATAATAACTAAAACAAGAATATATACTTATGAAGTAGAATATTAATAATGACAAATTTTCAATTAAAAAATATAATATAAAGTTAGAACAATAAAACTAGCTCAAGAATTTGATAAGTTGATATACGATATCGAAATAGTGTTGTGTTGCTTCAAAATAACAATTGCTTTTGCCTAATAGCCTTATTGCACTGCTTGGAATTTTGAATAAGACACCAAAAAGCAAACTTTGATCTTTTGTGAGCACATAACCGTAAGTTTTCGAGAATGGAATAGTCCATAAGAAGTGAGTAAGAATAAGTGAAACAACAACAACAACAACAACAACAACAACAACAAACCCAGTTTGATCCCAATATGTGGGGTCTGGGGAGGGTAGTCTGTATGCAGACCTTACCCCCTACCTAATGCAGGTAGAGCGGTTGTTCCTAATAGACCCTCGGCTCAGGAAGGACAAGAAGAAGAAGAGGGAACCAAGGAAAAAGATAAATATAGGAATAGCCATGTGGGCCTATATTAATTGTTACTAGGATATAATTGAGGCAAGAATTTAGGTACCCACGTATAGAAGGGAACTAGAATTACCTAAAAGCTTATTCCATTTTCCCAATCAATGCAACGGTCCCTAAATAAAAGTAAAAAGTTATTGAACTTTCTTCAAAAAATTTCACTTCCAATACAATATGTAGATTTTTTTAAATAATATATAGCATACATCTTTAGAAAAAAATGGCTTTTTGGGGCCCCTAGCCATTGCTTTAGTTGCCTTATAGTTCACCGCCCCTGGAAGCTACTTCTTTTTTTCTTCTCCAAAACTGCTTTTGCTTCTCCTCACAAGCACTTTTTTTTTCTTCCAAAAACATAGCCAACCACTTCAACTTTGAAAATGTAACGAAATAATAAAGAAGAATATTGCAAAGAAAGAGAGAGAGAATTCTTATTGCTTTGAGATGAATTACAATGGAATAGAACCCTCTATTTATAGAGGAAAAGTGACTTAGCCACCAAGTAACAAAACCTAGAATCTCTCTAAAATATAGACATTCACCATAAATACAATTCTATTTATAACACTCCCCCTTGAATGTCTATTCAACAGATATTGTGCCTCGTTAAAACCTTAACTAAAATAAAACCCAATGGGAGAAAAAATTCCATAGAAGGAAAAAGAGTACACATGTTTAATAATACGCCTTCTGGTTGCCTCGTTAAAAACCTTACAAGGAAAACCAGTGGGACAAAATCTTGTAAGGGAAAAAGAGTACAACGCGTATTAACTCCCCCTGATGAGAGCATGTAATGTTTTCATAAAATATCGTGGAATAGCCTTTTCAATATCTCCATAGAGAGGTATTTTCGCTATCACATTATTATGCTTATAGTTATAGCAAGATACATATGTGCACAAATTGCACTTAGGATATGGTACTTCAGGACCAAGAATTGTATATGCTTTAAGCCATTTAAATGCTTCAAGGATTGTCATATAAGTTAAGTCATATATGCCATATAACAGACTTTAGATGCATATCAAGTTTTCATTCCATGCTAGACAAATAAGATATCAAAAATTGATTGTGCATATCATTGACTTTATACTTTCAAGTTTTGAATTATATGTTTAAAACTACATATCTTTCATATGAAACCAATTCTATTCAAAATTGTTTCTCCAGACTTAAGATCCTCATATATATATTTAGCGCTATCATAGATGTCGTCGACGAAGATTTTATAGCGGTTCCAACCTCCTTATTTTCATATAGACATAACATAGAGATCTCTTCATTCATATAATCAGGTACGTAAATCTCTCCTGAAATTTTATGAAGTGCACTTACCTCCTTTATTATGATCATTTTGATCATTTGCTCATCTTCTTTATCAAGAAGTTTATTTGAAACCCATTTGTCTATACGCTTTAAGCGTACCATAGACTTTGTCCTTCTAGGACTTAATAGAAGCATTTGCAATGAGAATATAATTACTTTCTTTGGGTCAGAAAATGCGTCTGGCATGCTTTGCAATGTATTGCAGATGAATTATTTCAAGTTCATGTTATCTTATTCGAGGATCTAGATGTACACATGATAATTCATTCCACGTAACTTTTTCTCAACTGTTTATCCTGTACCCCCTCATGTTAGAAAAACTAACTTACTTTCTGAACTTTGAAAACCCACCTTTGTGTGTTATGGTGTTAATCAAAATATACACCGCACATCAATAATAATAAGATGGAATTATTTGGTACCTGACCCCGGACCACTTGTGAGGGGAGAGTGTAATATACTTTTGTATATTGCGTATATCAAAGTGATATACATAACTTTATTCTCATAAGTAATAGTTTAGCTATTAAGTGGAGGCACTCAATAATTATTTTGCTAAACCAATTGTGATGTAAACCAACTTATCAAGATAAACTTTCTTGAATAGAAAACTTGGAAATTATGCTCTAAATTATATTATTGAGCAGTTACCTCGCAAACACCAGATGCATCTTATGTGGTATACATGTCAGGTGAATGAGTCCATATTCACTTTTGATATTTCCAACATTCATGGGATTCAATCCCAATTTTAATTGGTATATTAATTAATGAGAACAAGCAATATAAGAGAATTCATAAAGAACTTTCTAGTTCTTTAATATTTACTCATGTGAATTCTCTTTTATTTTTGCACATCATACTTAAATTAACATGGCTAAACCAATTATGCCAACTGGATAAATTATCAATATTGATAAAGTTCAGATTTACACCATGACGTGTGCAATTATCAATAAGCTCCAAGTTTATTATGATATGAGTTTTTATATAAAAAATAATCACTTTATTGTGGCATTCTTTTGTTTGTGTAGTGCAAACTGAAGAATAGCTTTTCACATACATATTACCCCGCTACAAGTTGTAGTATTAGAATATATTAAATCTTTTCTTTATTTATAGTCTCACTAGAGCCAATCGCTTCCGCGAATACTTTAGAGACTCAATAAGTTTCTGTGAGACTTATTACAACACAACGTCTTATTGATAATCAATTTTATTTCTCCAAAGTAGTATAATTGGCTCTTCTAGAGCTTTCAATTAATTTTATACTGTCACATATTCATCAGCATCCATATAGTGAATATCTCTTCCAAGGACAAAGTTATATAACTATTGTCATGGTCAAAACCATTATAGGCAATATATGTTGCTTCTATAACTTTTGCGCTGTAATAATCACATTGACGTAATATTTTGGCATAATCACAATAGATACGTGATAAATGACCATTCATGCCATAATAATGAAAATATTTTCTTATTTTATCTCAAACCTCCTTTTAGAAGTGAGTGTGATATATTTACTACCACTAGCACATTCATATTCTTTCAAGAATGAATATGTATTCATAAATCACATGTTGTCACATTCACACCATGAATGAGTCATAATCATCTATATGTGCTTTACAAAATCTCATGTCAAATTGATAACAAACATTAAAGATTATTTTGAGAATCCTTATTATTCTCATTACCACGATGATGACGATTATAATTTCGTCTATTACCACGTCCATATTCATTGATACATTCACGGTAACAATTTTGTCTTCTTTCAGACTTATCACATGCTGCTATCACATTCTCTCAAAGGAATGAGCATGAAGCAAATTCAATGGGACGGTGTAATGACCCAGCCGGTCGATTTTAGAATTTACGCCCCGATCCCCTATTTACTGCTTCCTCCGTGTTTATTTATGCTATTTTGAATTGCCGGGATGTTCGATTTTAATTTCGGAGAGTTTTGGGATACTTAGTCCCTAAATGAGAGCTTAAGTCTTGGAAATTTGACCATAGTCGGAACAGTGTGAAGACGGCCTCAGAATGGAAATCCGATGATTCCTTAGCTCCGTTGGGTGATTTCGGGCTTAGGGGCGTGTTCGGATTGTGTTTTGGAGGTCCGTGGCTAATTTAGGCTTGAAATGCGGAAAGATAGATTTTTGAAGTTTCCGGTTCGATAGTGAGATTTTGATCCCAGGGTTGGAATGGAATTTCGGAAGTTGCAGTAGCTCCGTAGTGTTGAATATGACGTGTGTGCAAAATTTCAGGTCATTCGGACGAGGTTTGATAGACTTTTTTATCAAAAGCGTATTTTGAGAAATTTGGAGTTCTTAGGCTTGAATCCATGGTTAAATTGAGGTTTCGATGTTGTTTTAGGTGTTCTAAGGATTGGTACAAGTTTGGACAGTGGTATTAGACTTGTTGGTGCCTTTGGTTGAGGTCCCGTGGGCCTCGGGATGATTCGGGTGGTTGACGGAGGAGGTTTTGGAGTTAAAGTTGCAGCTTCAGCTGCTGGTTCTGTCATCACCGCACCTGCGGTTTGGGTTCCGCAGGTGCGGGCCGCAGATGCGGCTCAGTGACCGCAGAAGCGGGAAATGGGGAAAATCGTCGGGAACCGCAGAAGCGGTTAATTTTACGCAGGAGCGGTACCGCATCTACGGGCGGGGAGCCGCAGATGCGGAATCTGGGCATTTAAGTGATGAGTCGCAGAAGCGACCTTTGTTCCGCAAATAAGGGACCGCAGAAGCGGTTCCAAGGCCGCAGATGCGGAATCTGCTGGGCAGAATGTTTTAAAAAGGGGTTCCGCAACTTTGGGGTCTATTTCCACTATTTTAATCATTTTTGGAGCTCTTTGAAGGGGATTGAAGAGGGATTCGAGGGGAATCACTTGGAGGTAATATTCTTGGTCTTAAAACTCGTTTCTAATGTGAAATCTACCTAGTAAATCATGGAATCTAGGCCTAAAATTGAAGAATTAGGGCTTGGGATTAAGAGACTTTAACATGAGAATTTGAGGGGTCGTTTGGACTCCGATTTCAGTGCTCTTGGTATGTATGAACTCCTGAGAGTGTGACGATTCTGAAAATATAAATTCTCCCGATTTCGAGACGTGGGCCCGAGGGGCGTTTTGGTCATTTTACCTAATTTCGCGTATTAGCTTAAAATTTAATTGTAGAATCAGTTGCTTGAAGTGTTATTTACATTATGAAATTTAATTGAATAGATTTGGGCCATTTGGAGTCGAATACTCGTGGCAAGAACGTGGTTTCGGGTTGATAATTGAGCCGATTCGAGGTAAGTGGCTTGTCTAACCTTGTGTGGGAGACTCTCCCCTTGGGATTGATATCGTGATACCTGAAATGCCTTGTACGTGAGGGGACGAGTGCGTACTTGTGCTAATTGTTGGAAATCCGGTTTTTCGTGAAAAATAGCCTTAAATTGTGTTCTTCCGTTTCTTGCTTACATTATTTGGAAACTTAGTCTGCTGCTAGTCTAGAGAAGCATGTCTATTTGACTAAATTGCTCCATTTGTTTTAACTGACTTATTTATATTACGTGAAGCATGCTAGGTTAGAATTACCTGTTTTGCCTTGGTATGAAGTTGAGCTTAATTGAGTATATCCTTTTTCTGCTATTGTTGTGCATTTCGTTTTGGGGCTACAGAAAGGCATCCCGGGAGATCCCCTGTACGTACTTATGATCGAGCTGAGGTGCGGGATACCGAGAGATCCCTGGCACATATAATGAGGATACTAAGAGATCCTCGGGATACCAAGATATATATATATATATATATATATATATATATATATATATATATATATATATATATATATATATATATATATACATAGGATACCCAGAGATCCTCGGGATACCAAGAGATCCCTGGATATACATGTTGAGGATACTAAGAGATCCTCGGGATACTTAGAGATCCCCGGTTACTATCCTTGTGATTGTTTGCCCTGTATCAGTTGTAGTTGTCTTATATCCTGTGATATTTTTACTGTTGCAGTTATTTATATTTCCCTTATCTACACTGTCGAACTTTATATTATTATTTAATCTCAGTAGGGCCCTGACCTTCCTCGTTACTACTCGACCGAGGTTAGGCTTGGCACTTGCTGAGTACCGCTGTGGTGTACTCATGCCCTTCCTGCGCATGTTTTTCATGTGCAGATCCAGGTACCTCTACTCAGACTCACCATCCTTGAGGCGAGGTGATTCTACGGAGACTTCGAGGTATATCTGTCGCGTCCGCAGACCGAGGAGTCTCTCTCCATCCTCTCTTATAGTGATTAGTCCTTCTATCTTTACTATTGATGTAGACTTCCGGAGTTAGAGCATTTTACTATATTCTTAGCTTGTGATTCATGGGTTTCTGGGTGTTGGATTCATGTATTAGTTTTTGAGAGATTAATGTTGTGTATGCCAGGCGGCACTCTTAAACGTTGTTTATTTACTCTACCTCTGTTTTAACTTGTTTTTCTTCCGCAAATTTGGTTTATTTTCCGCATTTTTTTGGCTTACCTAGTCGTAGAGACTAGGTGCCGTAACGATGGTT
The DNA here is from genome assembly GCF_001879085.1 of Nicotiana attenuata. Lineage (NCBI taxonomy): Eukaryota > Viridiplantae > Streptophyta > Magnoliopsida > Solanales > Solanaceae > Nicotiana > Nicotiana attenuata. Next base: position 50,244 of record NW_017674649.1, on the reverse strand, counting down.
CACGGAGGTGAACCGGGGTTGTGACAAGTTGGTATCAGAGCTCTAGGTTCATAGGAGTCATGAATCACAAGTCAGTTTAATAGAGTCTCGCTGATCGGTGCGGAGACGTCTGTACTTATCTACGAGAGGCTATGTAACTGTTAGGAAAATTCCGCTTCGTATGATTTCCTTGTCGTGCGAGATTTTTGATATCACAATTCTAAGCTTCTGTCTTTTATTATCTCACAGATGGTGAGGACACGTGCTACTCGAGATGACCAGGCACCCGCGCCCCTACTGGAGCCGTTAGAGGCTGGGGCCGGGGTAGAGGCCGAGGACGCGCTCATGGTGCAGCTAGAGCACCCGCGCGAGCTGCCACCGAGGTACCACCAGCAGTACTAGCCGGATTCCAAACACCTGATGTGTCTGCCACTACTACTTCAGCACTCCAGGAGACTTTGGCACAGTTTATGACTATGTACACCACCCTAGCTCAGGCGGGGTTGCTTCCCCTTGCTGCAGTTGCATCCCAGGCTGGGGGAGGAGCATAGATTCCCGCCGCTCGCACTCCTGAGTAGCGAGTGCTTATTGATCAGGTCCTAGAGGCTATTCCTGTATAGTCGGTAGCCCCAGCTCATCCCGAGGAGAGGGCAGTAGCTTCAGAGGAGGAGCAGAAGAGGCTTGAGAGGTTCAAAAAGTATAAGCCTCCGACTTTTAGCGGACTAGCCTCAGAGGATGCCCTTGGATTTCTTGAGGAGTGCTACCGTATCCTCCATACTATGGGCATATCAGGATTGAGCGAGGTTTCCTTCACTACCTTCCACCTTCGAGGAGCCACCTATTAGTGGTGGCGTGCCTATGAGTTAGACAGTCCGGATGAGGCAGCTTCCCTGACTTGGGCCCAGTTTTCAGTTATGTTCACGAGGGAGTATGTCCCCCAGAGTCTTAGGGACGCCTGGCGCGCGGAGTTTGAGCATTTGCGCCAGGGTACTATGACTGTCTCGGAGTATGCTGTCCGTTACATCGACTTGGCTAGACATGCACCAGCTTTGGTTTCTACGGTTCGCGAGAAGGTTCGCCGGTTTATTGAGGGACTTATTCCCAGCATCAGGTCTAGCATGGCTTGTGAGTTAGAGATGGATATATCTTATCAGCAGGTGGTGAGCATTGCTAGGAGGATTGAGGGTATGCATGCTAGGGACAGAGAGGAGAGGGAGGCCAAGAGGTCTCGAGAGTCGGGCCATTATTCTGGTGCCCGTGCCCCAGCTGCAGGTCGTCATGGTAGGGGTCATATGAGTCACCCCGTTCATTCAGCTCTTCTAGCAGCCAGTGGTGTTCCAGCCCCACCTAGGCCTTATGAGCCTTATTATGCACCTCTAGTGTCTAGTGCACCTCCTGCGCAGGGTACTTCCAGTGGTCAGTCGAGTCGACTTGGCCCGAGCCAGTCACAGCCGCCACGTCCTCCCAGAGCTTGTTTTGAGTGTGGTGACACCCGTTATATGGTGAGGGATTTCCCTAGACTTGGGAGGGCTGCACCTCCCCAGACTCCTCAACCACAGCGCGCCCCGTAAAGTTCTCAGGCTATGATCCCAGCCCCAGTTGCCACCCCACCGGCCCAGCCAGCTAGAGGTGGAGGTCGGGGTGGTAGAGTTCGCCCTCGAGGGGGAGGCCAGTCCAGATACTATGCTCTTCCTGTCCGTACTGAGGCTGTCGCCTCCGATTCTGTCATCACAGGTACTATCTTGGTCTGTCACAGAGATGCATCGGTTCTATTCAATCCAGGCTCCGCTTATTCTTATGTGTCTTCTTATTTTGCTCCGCATTTAGGTGCATCTCGGGATTCTTTGAGTTGCCCAGTTTATGTTTCTACTCATGTAGGAGATTCTCTTGTTGTGGACCGCGTTTATCGGTCATGTTTGGTTGTTCTTAGTGGTTTTGAGACCAGAGCCGATTTATTATTGCTCAGCATGGTTGATTTTGATATTATCTTGGGCATGGACTGGTTGTCGCCCCATTATGCTATTCTTGATTGTCACGCCAAAACCGTGACACTGGCAATGCCAGGTGTACTGCGTGTTGAGTGGAGGGGTGCTTTAGGTCACACTCCCAGTAGAGTTATTTCTTTCCTTAAGGCTCAGCGTATGGTTGAGAAAGGTTGTGATGCGTATCTAGCATATGTGAGAGATGTCAGTATGGATACTCCTTTTGTTGATTCAGTCCCAGTCGTACGGGATTTCCCTGATGTGTTTCCAACTGATCTTCCGGGCATGCCACCCGATAGAGACATTGATTTTGGCATTGATCTATTGTTGGCACTCAGCCCATTTCTATCCCTCCATACCGTATGGCTACTCCTGAGTTGAAGGAGTTGAAGGAGCAGTTGCAAGAATTACTTGATAAGGGTTTCATTCGGCCCAGTGTATCACCATAGGGTGCTCCTGTCTTATTTGTGAAGAAGAAGGATGGTTCTATGCGTATGTGTATTGACTATCGCCAGTTGAACAAGGTGACAGTGAAGAACCGTTATCCTTTGCCTCGTATTGATGACCTGTTTGATCAGTTACAGGGTGCTTGTGTGTTTTCTAAGATTGACTTGCGTTCAGGCTATCATCAGTTGAAGATTCGGGAGCCATATATCCCGAAGACTGCCTTCAGGACTCAGTATGGTCATCACGAGTTCCTTGTTATGTCATTTGGGCTGACTAATGCCCCAGCAGCCTTCATGCATCTGATGCACAGTGTTTTTCGGCCATATCTTGACTCATTCGCGATTATTTTTATTGATGACATCCTGGTATACTCCCGAAGTCGGGAGGATCATGAGCAGCACCTGAGGACAATGCTCCAGACCTTGAGAGAAAAGAAGTTGTATGCTAAGTTCTCGAAATGTGAGTTTTGGTTGGATTCCGTGGCGTTCTTGGGTCACGTGGTCTGAGAGAGGGTATTTAGGTGGATCCGAAGAAAGTAGAGGTCGTGCAGAGTTGGCCCAGACCATCCTCAGCTATAGAGATCCACAGTTTTCTTGGCTTGGCGGGTTATTACAATCGATTTGTTCAGGGGTTTTCATCTATTGCAGCACATATGACCAGACTGACCCAGAAGGGTGCTCCGTTCCAGTGGACGGAAGAGTACGAGGAGAGCTTTCAGAAGCTCAAGACAGCTTTGACTACAGCCCCAGTTTTGATATTGTCTACCGGTTCGGGGTCTTATACTGTCTATTGTGATGCCTCGAGAGTTGGCCTTGGAGCGGTATTGATGCAGGACGGTAGGGTGATTGCCTACGCGTCCAAACAGTTGAAGATACATGAGAAGAATTATCCTGTCCATGATCTTGAGTTAGATGCCATTGTTCACGCCTTGAAGATCTGGCGTCATTATTTGTACGGCGTGCCTTGTGAGATATATACTGATCACCGGAGTTTGCAGCATCTGTTCAAGCAGAAGGACCTTAATTTGCGTCAGAGGAGATGGCTAGAGCTGCTGAAGGATTATGACATCACTATCTTGTATCACCCGGGCAAGGCCAATGTGGTGGCCGATGCTTTGAGCCGCCGGGCAGAGAGTTTGGGGAGTTTGGCTTATTTACCAGCAGCAGAGAGGCCTATGGCGATGGATGTTCAGGCCTTAGCCAGCCAGTTTGTGAGATTGGATCTTTCGGAGCCCAGTCGGGTTCTAGCTTGCGTGGTCTCTCGGTCTTCCTTGTTTGATCGTATCCGGGAGCGTCAGTTTGATGACCCTCATTTGCTTGTCCTCAAGGACAAAGTGTTGCATGGCGATGCTCGAGATGTGACTTTAGGTGATGACGGGGTATTGAGGATGCAGGGTCGAGTTTGTGTACCCAATGTTGATGGGCTTCGGGAGTTGATTCTAGAGGAGGCCCATAGTTTGCGGTATTCCATTCATCCGGGTGCCGCGAAGATGTATCAGGATTTGAGGCAGCACTACTGGTGGAGGCGGATGAAGAAAGATATAGTTGGGTTTGTAGCTCGGTGCCTTAATTGTCAGCAGGTGAAGTATGAGCACCAGAGACCGGGTGGATTGCTTCAGCAGATAGAGATTCCGGAGTGGAAGTGGGAGCGGATCACCATGGACTTCGTATCTGGGCTCCCACGGACTTTGAGGAAGTTCGATGCCATTTGGGTTATTGTGGATCTGCTGACCAAGTCCGCGCATTTCATCCCTGTGTGTACTACCTATTCTTCGGAGCGGTTGGCGGAGATTTATATCCGGGAGATTGTCCGTCTGCATGGTATTCCAATTTCCATCATCTCAGACAGAGGTACTCAATTCACATCGCGATTCTGGAGAGCCGTACAGCAGGAGTTGGGTACTCGGGTGGAGTTGAGCACGGCATTTCACCCTCAGACGGACGGACAATCCGAGCGCACTATTCAAATTCTTGAGGATATGCTCCGTGCGTGTGTGATTGAGTTTGGAGGTTCTTGGGATTAGTTCTTGCCATTGGCGGAGTTTGCCTAGAACAACAGCTATCAGTCCAGCATTCAGATGGCACCGTACGAGGGCTTATATGGTAGGCGATATAGATCTCCGGTGGGTTGGTTCGAGCCACGTGAGGCTAGATTATTGGGCACAAACTTGGTTCAGGATGCTTTGGAGAGAGTCAAGGTGATTCAGGATAGACTCCGTACAGCCCAGTCCAGATAGAAGAGTTACGCGGACCGGAAGGTTCGTGATGTTTCCTACATGGTTGGAGAGCGGGTTCTGCTTCGGGTTTCGCCTATGAAGGGCGTTATGAGATTTGGGAAGAAGGGGAAGTTGAGTCCGAGGTTTATTGGCCCTTTTGAGATATTGAGGCGTGTTGGGGAGGTTGCTTACGAGCTTGCCTTACCTCCCAGCTTGGCAGGAGTTCATCCGCTATTTCATGTTTCGATGCTCCAGAGGTATCACGGTGATCCATCGCCCGTGTTGGATTTCAATTCAGTCCAGTTAGAGAAGGATCTATCTTATGTTGAGGAGCCAGTGGCAATATTGGACGGGCATGTTAGGAAGCTGAGGTCAAAGAACATTGCATCAGTAAAGGTCCAGTGGCGGGGTCAGCCGGTCGAGGAGGCGACCTGGGAGATCGAGCAGGATATGCGCAGCCGTTACCCTCATCTTTTCACTACTTCAGGTATATCTCTATGCTCGTTCGAGGACGAACGAATGTTTAAGAGTGGGAGGATGTAACGACCCGGCCGATCATTTTTAGAATTTACACCCCGATCCCCTATTTACTGCTTCCCCCATGTTTATTTATGCTATTTTGAATTGCCGGGATGTTCGGTTTGAATTTCGGAGAGTTTTGGGACACTTAGTCCCTAAATGAGAGCTTAAGTCTTGAAAATTTGACCATAGTTGGAACAGTGTGAAGACGGCCTCAGAATGGAAATCTGATGGTTCCGTTAGCTCAGTTGGGTGATTTCGGGCTTAGGGGCGTGTTCGGATTGTGTTTTGGAGGTCCGTAGCTAATTTAGGCTTGAAATACGGAAAGATAGATTTTTGAAGTTTCCGGTTCGATAGTGAGATTTTGATCCCAGGGTCGGAATGGAATTACGGAAGTTGGAGTAGCTCCGTAGTGTTGAATGTGACGTGTGTGCAAAATTTTAGGTCATTCGGACGAGGTTTGATAGACTTTTTGATCAAAAGTGTATTTTGAGAAATTTGGAGTTCTTAGGCTTGAATCCATGGTTAAATTGAGGTTTCGATGTTGTTTTAGGTGTTCTAAGGATTGGTACAAGTTTGGACAGTGGTATTAGACTTGTTGGTGCCTTTGGTTGAGGTCCCGTGGGCCTCGGGATGATTCGGGTGGTTGACGGAGGAGGTTTTGGAGTTAAAGTTGCAGCTTCAGCTGCTGGTTCTGTCATAACCGCACCTGCGGTTTGGGTTCCGCAGGTGCGGCGCCGCAGATGCGGCTCAGTGACCGCAGAAGCGGGAAATGGGGAAAATCGTCAGGAACCGCGGAAGCGGTTAATTTTACGCAGGAGCGGCAGATGCGGAATCTGGGCATTTAAGTGATGAGTCGTAGAAGCGACCTTTGTTCCGCAAATGCGGGATCGCAGAAGCGGTCCCAAGGCCGTAGATGCGGAATCTGCTGGGCAGAATGTTTTAAAAAGGGGTTCCGCGACTTTGGGGTCCATTTCCACCGTTTTAATCATTTTTGGAGCTCTTTGAAGGGGATTGAAGAGGGATTCGAGGAGAATCACTTAGAGGTAAGATTCTTGGTCTTAAAACTCGTTTTTAATGTGAAATCTACCTAGTAAATCATGGAATCTAGGCCTAAAATTGAAGAACTAGGGCTTGGGATTAAGAGACTTTAACATGAGAATTTGAGGGGTTATTTGGACTTCGATTTCAGTGCTCTTGGTATGTATGAACTCGTGAGAGTGTGAGGATTCTGGAAATATAAATTCTCCCGATTTCGAGATGTGGGCCCGAGGGGCATTTTGGTCATTTTACCTAATTTCGCGTATTAGCTTAAAATTTAATTGTAGAATCAGTTACTTGAAGTGTTATTTACATTATGAAATTTAATTGAATAGATTTGGGCCATTTGGAGTCGAATACTCGTGGCAAGAACGTGGTTTCGGGTTGATAATTGAGCCGATTCGAGGTAAGTGGCTTGTCTAACCTTGTGTGGGGGACTCTTCCCTTAGGATTGATGTCGTGATACTTGAAATGCCTTGTACGTGAGGGGACGAGTGCGTCCTTGTGCTAATTGTTGGAAATCCAGTTTTTCGTGAAAAATAGCCTTAAATTATAATCTTCCGTTTCTTGCTTACATTATTTGGAAACTTAGTCTGCTGTTAGTCTAGAGAAGCATGTCTATTTGACTAAATTGCTCCATTTGTTTTAACTGACTTATTTGTATTACGTGAAGCATGCTAGGTTAGAATTACCTGTTTTGCCTTGGTATGAAGTTGAGCTTAATTGAGTATATCTTTTTTCTGCTATTGTTGTGCATTTCGTTTTGGGGCTACGGAAAGGCATCCCGGGAGATCCCCTGTACGTATTTATGATCGAGCTGAGGTGCGGGATACCGAGAGATCCCTGGCACATATATTGAGGATACTAAGAGATCCTCGGGATACCAAGAGATCCCTGATATATATATATATATANAACGTTGATTTTCACGTTTCTTCTTCCTCCATTCCCATGGCATTTCAGGATTTCTGGCCGCCCACATGCCAATACGTTTTGCTCGAGCTTCTTTCTCCCACTAAAACCATGTAGAAAATTTCTTTAGAAAGATTGCATTGGTCTGTCTATAGCGACATGAAATCTTAGTTACCTTTTCCAAATATGTTTAAATCATTTAATACGGCATTGAACCTAATAAAAACACGATAGAAAACGAAAACAAAGGCAGGCACTACGAAGTTAGGTGAGGGTGAGGGTTTGGGAGAGAGAAACGTGGGAGGGGTGGGATATACGGTACCTTAAATTAAGGAGAGATATACCTGCATTAATTGTACCCTTAAAATACACTATGGTATAGAATTGGTAATTTGGTATACTAAGTGTAATTAAGTCAAACCTTAAACATTGAGGGTAATAAGGTTTCCTATGTGGCATAGGAATGTAAAAATTCCTTTTTTTCCCTGGTAATGAAAGTAATTAATTACCACACAAAAAAAGACCTTTTAATTAACCAATATCCATATCATAAATCATTTATAGAATTATTAATCTTAGAAGAATGGCTTCAGAAAACAGAGATTTTATATTAGAATATCTTTTTAGTTTTTAGAATAATTCATGTTATCAAACTATTTAAAGACACATAAAATAGTAGTTGTGAAATAAGAAATAAATTATTATTTTGAAACTGAATTTCCAAACTTAAATTTGTGGTAACAAATTTCTCAAATTTCAAATTCTCTATTTGAAGTTAAAGATAAATAATGCACCAAATTGTAAATAATTTTTCAAATATTTGAAATAATGTGCATAACCAACAATGTTAGATTTTTAGCTTTACAAAAGTGCATTTGAATGCTTTTTATATAAAATTTTTTAACCATTTTTGAAGATTTTGGAAAAAATATTTATAGTTTTTAATAAAAAGTAACTGATTTTTTTTTTTAATTTCTCAAAACAAATCCACCAAAATAATATACCTCTCACAAGAAAAACAAAAGAGTAAGAACGAAAAAGAAAAAATATTGGAAAACTTACACAAATGTCCCAAATAAGTCTCAACTTATCAACCTCTAGCCATTAGTCCAGATGCGGATTTGTAGGCATTTACATGGGGCACGTGAACCCATGGTCTTTCCGTCAAACTAGGTATTTTATGTACATATTTTTTAGAATTGGTCTAATATTATCTGCTGGCACCCATGCTCCAAGAGGCTAAATGGTGCACTTAGTTGAATGTTGAGTTATTTACCTAGAAGATTAGGGATCAAATCCCACTTAATACTTTTTTTCTTCTCCTTTTTTTAGTGGTGCACCCATGTCATTAAAATCCTAGATTCGCCTCTGCATTAGTCATAGACTTACCAAAACTAGCCAAGTACATATAAAAATTGAAAAACCAAATAAATAAGGTTCTTTCTCTTAAAGAATAACGTGCAAAAATCACCTTCATATTTTTAAGCGTGATTAGCAACATTAGATGAAAGACAGAAAGGAAATTTCATGGATGAGGTAGCAAATAAGGTGATAAATACAAAAAAAATATATACAATATTCCAAGAATCTAAGCAAAAAAGGAACTTTTTCAATGGGTATAATTGAAATTGATTGAAAACATATAGATAAGTCAATATACAAAATTTGAAGAAGATTGGAGGTGATTTGGACTGGTTTAGTATCAAAATTCGTAGTTAAATCGAGTTCAATTTTTTTTTCTGCGACACATGTATCACGCATATATCTCACACACAGGTATACATGAATATACATGTTATACACAAATTGATATAAATATGATACATATGTGATACACGAATGATACATAGTGTAATACACATATTATTTTTTTCATGTTCAGTTAAACTTTGAATTTTCAATTCAAACCACCTCAAAACTTTACCAAATCATCCCAAAATTGAGATTCAAGCTCCTTAAGATGTACTCAATCTATTCTAATAACATCCACTCAAAAGAAAGCAAATATTTAATATCTTTTTGCTACAAATAAATTTTGGAATGGAGCAAAAACATTTGATAACATTTGTCTCCCATTTTAAAAACTTAACCTTTTAAAATGAAAGAAAGGACCCTAATCTTATGGTGGTTTATTCAATTTAATGGATTGCTAGCTATTCTAGCTTCATTGGTGCCACATAAAACTAAAAGAGTTTGTCAACGCTTTATAAATTTAAAAGGTTTAAATTTAATAAGAGTCGAGAAAGCAAAATACACTATTTCTTTCTTTAATTCATATTTACAACACACTCAAATTAAAAGAATATCAAGAAAAATAAAAATAAGAAAAGAATACTAAAAAGGCAAGGTCAATGTATCAAGAGGCATTAGAAAGCACAGGGAAATCATTTGTGTAACTTTCACTTTTTCTTCACTTCGATTTGTCCACTAAATATTTAAATCTTTGTACTCTTAACTGGATCTGTAAAGGATTGCATTTTTGCCTGCAGTAGACTTAATAATTTGCCGTCTGCTAACACTAAATATTAGTAATACTCCATTTGGCTAATATTAGTAATATTTTATGAATTGGCCAATTTTTGTAATGAGCTACTTATAAATGGGCCAAAATTTCATGGTATAGCCAGTTTTCGGACTGGTCAATCAAAAATAGCCAGCGTTTACCAAGTCAATGAAAAATAGCCACCGTTTTGCTGAAATAGAGACCGGTCCAGCATAATATACTGGAGTTCGGTGCACTTGTGTATGAACTCCAGCATATTATGCTGGACCGGTATACTTTGCTGGCTCCAGTATAATATATTGGAGACTGGAGCATTGGTGCTCCAAACTCCAGTATATTATACTGGACCATTATACTTGTTGGAACTCCAGTATATTATGCTGGAGTTCTAGTGTATTTATGCTGGAACTCCAGTATAATATGCTGGAGTTCAAGTATACTTATGCTGGAACTCCAGCATAATATACTGAAGTATTTTTCGGGTTTTGAACAGTGTTTTCGCTCAGATTTATCTTTACATAAAAAGTGGCTAAATTTCGATTACTTTTGAAATTGGGCTATTTTTGAACGACCAGTTGTAAATCTGGCTATTTTTAAAAATCACCTATAAATGGACATAGCTGGTAGTTTCCCAAAAATATTTCAAGTAATAAAATGGGCCGAAGTTCCTATAAGGTCTTTTGGGTTTAACTTATTCGGGTAGCCCAAGAAGAGCCCTCAAATGGTTCTCAAATTTATGTCAAGACGCGTGTTCTTCTCTATTGAATTTCTGAGCTTGAACTTGGAAGTCCGAAAACAGAGCTAAACCAGGTTTCTTTTATAGTACTTGTCATACATTATAACTTTAGTTGGATACAAATCATAAACAATCCGATATTAGTTTTGCATATTGCAAAAATTTCTTCTGGGATTGACTAATGCCTGTTACCTGTTCGATAGAATGTTTGTATAAGATGTTATTTATGTTCTAGTGATTTGATTGCTAAATTTTGGATTTTATTGAAGTAAAGCATTATAGTTGGGCTTGTTTGTTTGGATTTTGCTTATATGCTGAATAAATCGGTTCTACCAGTATATAGAATAATTATTTTTTAGTGAATAACTTACTGATATTTTAAAATAATTGATTAGTCTTTAATTAGTTGTCTAGTATTTACGGAAAGAAAAATATCACAATCAATTGAAAATCCAAGCCAGATAATGTCCGATATCTTGTAAGTCTCCGAGCTAGTTCTTGAGTCCATTTTGCTAGAGAAGTTTGTTTGCACGTAGCTCAAAATGCTAATTGTCATTGTATCCCACAGTTTTCTGAACTGGAATGAAGCAAATCATCATTTTCTCTTTGAAGCAAAATAATAACTTGTTAGCAGGTACATACCCTTAATGAGATCATTGATGTAAGGCTTTGGCAGAGGCCAATTTCAGACCTGTGGATTTCAACTTCAGACCTGCATTGTAAATTTCGGCTATTCTTTAAGTAGGGGGTCCTAAAAACAGCTATTTGTGCACTTCGCTCAATTTGTTCGTGACTTAAAATTTGGGTTTCACGTATTGGACGCTGCCCAAGAAGAGCCCTCAAATGCTTCGTCTCTTATATTTTGTGTCACGCATTCAGAGAAAGACACAACACGCTTCTCTATATTTGCTCTGCTGAATTTCAGTAAGGAAAACGTAAAGAGTCGTCCAAATCTAAGTTTCTCGGACTCTTCACTTTTGGTGCCACACCCGTGTCGAAACGACATGGTGTGGGTGTGGGATCCGTACCGGATTTGGTCAACCGATTTTGTATACTTTGACCAAAATCGACTGAGGAATTCGGGACGAATATAATGATTTCTGAAATCAAAACAAAAGCGAGGTGAAATTGAAGAAAATGGAATACCTTGTATATAGAAACTTCTATGTCAATCAGTTTCCTTTTATTTTCTTCTTGGATTCTCCTTTTGATCATTAATTTCTCTTTCACGGAATACCTTGTTAGTTTTCCTCATAATATCTCATAATGTAGACATATTTTTATAACTCTTCTTTTAGATATTTGTATTATTTTTAGCCGAATTCCCGCACCTGTATTCGTATCTGGATCCGTACCCCCGAATCTTAAGATTTAGATCATGAAGGATCCGACCTCTAGATTAACACCCGTATCAGACACCCGCACCCGAGTCCGAGCAACTTAGGTCCAAACACACCTTTGATTCAGACCTTAAATATGTCGTGTTAGTCTTGCGAACTTGGTAACTTTCGTTTAGGATTGACCTGTGCTTACTACCTGTTCAATGGAATGTTTAAACATGAACCTGTTTTTAGTGCAATTGGTATTGGGCTGTCTTGGTTGACAAAACCCTTTTGGTTTCTGGATCAATCGAGTGAAATGTTGCGAGTAAATCGCTAAAATTTGAAAGAATTTGTAGGAAGCATGAATTTAGTATTTGCTATAGATGAGTATTTGAGGAGGAAGTAAAGCATTAAGATGATGTTTTCATGGCGTTGAAGATGTTAAGCCCTGTTTAGTATGTTGTTTTATGTGTTTTGCTTAGCTTATTTCTGCTAGCGTATAGGACAATCACTTATTAGTGAATAACCTAACTTTTACTTATATAATGAATTAATTTCTATTCAATTATCTTGTACCAGAATACGAAAAAGTGTCTGAATCAGTTTCAAAATCCAAATCAACCACACCCTGATATCTTACAAGAGTCAGAGTATTCTTGAGTCCATCTTTACCAGTGCTAGAGGAATTGGTTTACCAAGTTTGCCTCTTTAATCTTTTCCATAAGCTGAAATCATTGAGGAACCTATAAAGTACTAAGCTTAACATTTGGAAAAATCAAAACGTAGTTTCTGTATTAAACTTAACAGAAGATGGGCTTTAATGGCTTTAAACCAACTTTTATGAGTAAAATTTAGTTGTTTCTTCTTGGTGTAACATGGCAAATGTAAATGATGAAGCCGTGTTACACCAACTGAGTACATTACAAGATGTGAAGTGTTAACGCACTTTTGTAACTACATTCTAGCATTTTCTTTCGCTTGGAGCATTAGTAAAATCCATATTACTTATCAACAAAAAAAATAGTTGCTTTATCAAAATTCATGTTACACCCCATACTTTCATGTTAGAATGCGTCGTAAGTGAATCAATATGCGCAGGAGAGGTTAAGGACCTTTACAAAGATAACGATGGGTTAAAACAAGTCGTAAGGAAGTATTTTGAGGGCTGGAGGTTAAACGAACCAAAGATGCTACAACCCGTACTTTCGGGGTAAAACTAGGAGTACTTAATATTCTAAGGAGGCCGTGTTTTAAGGTAATTGAATCATATAATATTCATATGTTAAGTTTTGAAGTCAAAGAAGTTGTAAAATAAAAGTCGGCAAAGTAAGTTATAACCCTTGCAATTTTGACTCTCAACTCCTTGTAGCTGTTTTTGTGTAGTAACATCCGTTCCTCTCCATCAAAACCAAGTTGTAAGTATCACTCTCTCTCCCCCAGATTTCGCGAATGGCAAGAAACCCTTGTGCCTTTCTTATGCTGATTTTTGGATGACTTCTGCTTTGTGTAATTGGATTGAGAAAGCCTGCTCAGATTCATATTTTTCTTATTTGCGATCTTTTATGATATAATTTTCCAATTATTATCTGTTTGGCATGTATCAATCTTTCTTTTTGGGCTTTCGTTATCTGTTTTCTGAATTAGGAAAAAAGGAAAAAAAGGAACAAGGTTGTCAGAAATAGAACATTATCTATTCCGTGATATGTAGCATATCCTTTAATTAATTAATTATCCTACTAGAATATCTAAGCAAGCATTCAACATCGATTGATTTTGAAGTGCACCAATACCTCCCGTAATTAGTATTTCTGTTAACTTAGACCCATAATTGAATAAAACGACAAGACTTTTGTTTTCTTGGGTTTTGGAATGAAATGGGGCTGAGTAGATGCTATGAAATATATAGCTGACACCAACTAGCTTAGGATTGAGGCATTATCTAATGATTTTTACTTGGGGATGCACTGTACTTGGAAGAGTATAAATTGTATTAAAAAATGAGGTTGAAAGAATATACTTTGAATACTTTAATGTTTTGGCTGGTTTTTGGTTATCTTTCCACTAACCTTAACTCTTTGTGCTGTTCTCTAGTTTTCTGCCCAGGGTACTGGTAGAGATTAAGGTTAACTTGAAGAGAGGGGACTCTTCTTTGTTGAGTGCCAATATCATGGCATCCTCTAAGAATGAGGAAAGTGGTGCTCAGGATGCAGCAGAAAGGATCAAGGTTGCAGCCTTGTCAGCTGCAAAGGGTTTGAGTCGTGCTCAGGCTGAGCGTGCCGCCACCGCTGCTGCTAGAAATGTCAATGCATATGGCCAGAAGGAAGAAGGACCCAGTCGATGGCAGGAAAGAAAAGAAGCAAAGAGGCAGATGTATTTGATGAGCACTGAGAAACAGGTGAGATTGGGTGAAAGGAAAGACCTCAAGGCTTCAGGTTCCACCCTTGCTGCAGCTTCTCAATGTCAGAAATGTTTCCAGTCAGGGCACTGGACTTATGAGTGCAAGAATGAGAGGGTTTACATATCACGACCGTCTCGTACACAGCAGCTGAAGAATCCAAAACTGAGGATGAAAGTATCATTATCTTATGATCTAGAAAACCCAGATATTGAGAAGGAGAGGAAGAGTGAAAAATCTGCGAAGAAGAGTAAGAGGAAGCATAAGTCGGATACAGAGTCCGGGAGTGATAGTGAGGCTTCAGTCTTTGAATCTGACAGTGAGGCGTCATCAGTGACAAGGTCCGATGATTCTTCTGGGGAAAGTGAATCAAGTTATAGTTCTTCAACTGATTCAGAGGAAGAGAGGAGGAGGAAGAGGAAGAAGAAGAAGCAGCAGAAGAAGAAGAGAAGGCACCGGAAATACAGCTCAACCTCTGAGTCTTCTGATTCATCTTCAGACTCTGGGTCCGATTCTGAAGAGCGAACTAGCCGTAAGAAGAGCAGCAAGAGGCATACCAGAAAGCGGTGAAGCATTGAACAATATGAGTAATCAGAGGTGTGGTATCTGGTTCTTTGACGTTGAAAATATTTATATTTCTGTTCTCATGTGATAAAGAGCTTTTGAGCAATGCACCTATGATAACTAGGATTTGCTGTTTCAAACGAATATGTTTCTATTGTAAGCTTATGTTGTGTTTGTACTTTGTAGAATTCAGTGTGACAAGAGTTGTCTCTTGTATTTTCTTTTTTCCATGTTGCTGGCTTACTCATTTCCCAGCTCGTATTTGACTAGGGATGGCAATGGGGTGGTGCGGGCGCGGGGCGGGCGGGCTGGTTTGGGATTTTGCGGTTATGGGGCGGGGCGGGGCGGGTTCAATGTTTAAATATAAAAAATTCACGCGGGGCGGGTTGCGGGTTGGGGATTTAATTTTTTGAACTAACAGACATAAAGGCTAAATATTATGTTCTTGAGCAGTCTTAAATAGGAAACATCAATCAAAAACCAAGATTGTTTTGCTAGCATAAGTTGGAACCAGCGACAAACTTTTGGCATATATTTTAAATTTGCAGATGAAAGTCATTCTAGAACCATTGTAAGTTATAAAAATAATTGTATACGGTAAATGCCATTGAAAATACAAATACAGTAGTGAACTAATGGCAGAACAATTACATATGAGACAATAATCAGGATTTCCTTCGGCTAACTTTTGTTGGCAAAAAAACCACAAAAAAAGAGAGAATTTTTATTAAAAGAATTTGCGGGGCGGAGCGGCGCGGGTGGATGCAGGTTTAAATCTTATGCAGGGCGGGGCGGGTTGAAATTTTGCGGGTCAGACAGAACCCGCACAGCCCTGCACCGCCCTGCCATTCCTATATTTGACTTGTCTTTTTGTCTTTTTCCTGCTTGAAATTGTCCTACTCATTTAACTTTCGCAGAGTTGTCCTTTTCTGTAGTTGGACTTCAATGTTAAACTTGTACCATGTTGCTATGACCTTACTGGGAATTAGTTGGACTTGCCGAGAGAAATTGTTTATAGCATTTGATGATTTTGCAGTTGGTTAGTTGCTGCTATGTCTTGCATAACTTGAGCCAGCCTATTTGAGGAAGTCTCTACAACTTATTGCCTGCTTTCTTAGTACTTGTCTTGTTCCTTGGAGGGAAAAACTAGTCCAATTGACATTGGTCCAAGTAGGGGTGTTCGCCGGTTGGTACGGTACGGTATTTAGATATTTCGGTTCGGTATTATCGGTATTCGGTTTCTTAAAATGCTATACCAATACCGTACCTAATTAAATTCGGTATGGTTCGATTTTTCTCCTTTCGGTTTCGGTTTCGGTTTCGGTTTATTCGGTTTGAATACTAACTAGTGCATAGAGTCATAGACTATAATATTCTTAATTAAAGTACCCAAAAGTACAAAATTGAAAACGTTTGTTGACAAAAGTTTTGTCCAAAACTAGCAAATATCAACCAAAAGAGAGAAAACTATACATAAAAGAATAAATTTGATCATTGTCACACCTCCTTTTTCACTTACTACACCCCTAAGAGGTATAATAATAAGGGAGTTATTTCCAACTTGAAGTGACAATCGAAACGGGATTTATTATTAAGAGATTTCAGAGTCGCCACTTCGGAGATTTATGGTATCCCAAGTCACCGGTGGAATCCCGAATCGAGGAAAAGAATGACTCTGTTTAACAGTCCGCGAACCAGAAATCCGAGTAAGGAATTCTGTTAACCCGGGAGAAGGTGTTAGGCATTCCCGAGTTCCGTGGTTCTAGCACAGTCGCTCAACTGTTATATTCGGCTTAATTATCTGATTTTTTAAACAATATTGAACCTATGTGCAAATTTTAACTTTTAACCTCTTTTATTATTATTTTTTAAAGAGAATTGCAACGTCATTAAAACACGTCTCGAACCACGTCACATAAATGCACCCGTGATTTTTGACATATTTTAACATCGTTGAGATTTGGATTTGGGTCACATAAATGTGCACCCGAGTTTAGGAAAGTAAAATTATTAAATAATGCGCCTAAAGCAACTACGCGTTTGCACTTTGCGAGGGCCATGGAATTTGCTAAATGGCACGCCTCGATTTCTAAGGATAGAACAAGATTAATTAAACGAGGGCCGTGCAATTGTCATTTTGTTTGGCACGGCACACCTCAATTCTAATTTAAAAGGTCATTTACACTAGAGCTCGGAAGGCCATAAATTATTTGCGTTATCTAGTATGGCATACCTCTATTTACCAATACTAAAATCTAACTATGATCAAGGGAACCATGACTAATTAACAAAGCGCAACTCTCACAACTACAAAGATCTTGCCCAAGAGAATAACGAAGCCAAGGGGAAATTGACAGTATCTGAACTTGTGACTAACCAAGGTATGGAACATATTGGGTCCAAAATTGACTGGGCTTAGCGGAAGGCCCAATCGGAGAGCCTGACTCTCCATGTAGCACGTCCAGGTCAATTGTCGCATGGGTCAAAGATCGAACCCATGTAACAGCAATACCAACAAGATCCAGATTTCATATTCACAAATCATGAACTACTGGGAGCACTTAATACAATAAATTAAGACAATCACTTGAATGACCATTCTTAGAAAAGATTACGGGGATATTTCACTTGTAGATTAAGCTGATTCAACCAATTTCAACAAACACGTACTCCAACTCATTTTTCATACTCTGAATTTTGTTTCAAACGTTCCTCAATTGAAAAACCAGCTTGTGAATCAATGAGAGATTCAGAATGCCATGCTCATGTCCACATTATACATAAAGGATTCAACTAAAAGTCATTCGACATACTCTTACCTCTTATTATTGCAAAAAACTGTTTTATCATAATTAACAACCACAAATCTGACAATTGCAACCATTTTTACAACCTAACTTACTGCATTAATACAAGCTAAATTGAGAGATAAAGGCCAAATGAGCACACGCGGAAGAAATCCAACACCATTTACATGATTAAAAGGAAGCCATTAGGCTAAACTAACAGGATCTAATTATTACTTACAAACACTCTTTTAACAATAATAAAGACTGAAGTAGAACAAATGGAAATCAACAAGTATAGAAGAACAGTCCAGTTACATTTTTGACATGAATCTCATTGTGTACAGCATAGCTTTACTTTAAACATGCTGAGCCAAAAATTGAATCAACAAGTCGAATGGGAAAGGGAACAAAGAAAAAGACATATAACAAAACAAAGATCTTCATTATCTCCTCAAAATATCACATGAATCAGCCTCTACATTTTAAGATCAAGGTATGTACCTGGATGTAAAAAGGACCAAAAGAAGTGAGGATTCAGTAAGCAAACAGCAACAGCCAAACAGTACCGGCAGAACCACTTTCAAATCATAAAGTGATATGTAGCAGTCTAGAAAAACAATAAATACCACAACTTCAAACCAAACTTCTACACCCAATTTAAATCCATTTGAGCTATATTAACCAGAAAACCTTTTTCAGGAAGTGGGAACTTTAGAAATCACAAAAGAACTTCAATAGAACACTGATTTTTCAATTTTCAGTCGTCTGCCTTTTTTCTGAATCTCCGCTCTCTAAATCTTCTAAAAATAGTAAAATTATGCAGCTTTTTTTGGACTTTTCAGCTCCTAAAACCTTGCCCTCTAAGGCAAGAAATGATGTCTTTATAGGCAAGCAACTAGGGCAGCACTGCAGGTTCCATTTTTGCCCTTTAGTCCCTTTCTTAGTTTTTATTTTAGCTTAGGGGCCCTGATTTTTAACTTGTTCCCAAAGTTCTGCTACCCAAATCCTGAAAATTAAAAACCAACCCCACCCTAGAAGCTTCTCTTTCTGTTACAAAAGATTCTCTGACCCCCAAATACCTAAACTACCCTCCGAGACCTTGATATTTACCCTCAGATAACCACACACAAATGGGTCAATCCAAACCAAACAAGCAGGGCTCTAAAGCTGTTGCTGGGACGGGTTAAGCAAATCAAAAGGCCCAACATCTTACCCTATTCTGAGACTCCCAAAATTCTGACCCAAACCCTTTTATACAAAACCCAAACAAACAACCAATAATGAAAACAGAACTTGATGAAACACCAAACTAAACAACATTGAATTAATTTAACACCCATTATAGTATAGCGAAACTCAAATCAATCATGAAGACTCAAATCAAGCACACAAAGTTCAATAATTTGGACACTAAAATTAACAGAGATACTAGTAAATAGCAATCTTAAACACTACTAATTATTATACTAACACGACTCGATCTTAACGACACTTCTAGAACAGTAAAAGAAAAATAGACAGACAAGAGACAAGAGAGGGAAATGAGGGGATAGTGATGAAAAATAACCAAAGAAACGGAGAAGGGCAAGGAAGGAGTGGAAGCAGAAACGAAAAACAGGGAAAAGACAAGAAACGAAGAGAAATACCTAAAAGAGAAAACAAATGGCTGGTTTGAACGAACTCCGGCATCTTCGATTGGACCCGAAATTGATATTGACCGCATGTTCTCCTTGAGAACAAACAAACAATATTGATTTCAAGTTTAATCGTTCCTAAGAGCTTGAAGACTTTGAGAGATTCCCTTCTCCTTCAGTTTCGAATTGGAAACGGGTCCGATTTGGCAAGGGTTTTGGGAAAAGTGGTGGTAGATTATGATGCAAGGGGGGGTGATGGTTGCACTGCTGGATTTCGATGGCAGATGGAGCTCCGCCGCCGGCCGGAGATGACTATGGAGCTCAGGGCGGCGGGTTTAGGGTTGAAGATGAAGGGGAAGGGTCGAAATACATAGATACGAGATTATTCGGACAGTTATATCAAAATACAGGGGTGTTCCTTGACCGTTGGATTGAAAGAAATCGACGGCCCAGATCTATCGTCTCTTAAACGACGTCGTTTTTGAATTTTGGGACAAGGGGAACTGGGCCGAGTTAAACGACGGGTCTTGGGCCGATTTTAGCGGGCTGGGGCGATTTGGGATGGGTTGAGGTCTTTGAATAATTAGGCTGGAATTGACTTTGGCCCAAATATGAAGTATTTAACAAGACTACACCCAATTCTTTTTAATTTCTTTTCCATTTTTCATTTTCTAATTAAATTAAAATCAAAAATTAATTCCTAGAATTTAATTAACTTAAAAAAACCTAATTAAACCTATATGATAATTAACACAAAACAAATTCAAAAGAAACACTACTCCATATCACAGTCAGAAGTTAAAATGCAAATTAAACTATTTTTGTGATTTTTCCATTTTATGAAACGATTGACTTTCTAATTAATCCTAAAATGCAAAGCTAAATTCTAAATGCACATGCCAAGTATATTTTTGGTATTTTTTATGAATTAAAATGCACAGACAAGATGCAAATAATTAACATAAGATGTCACAAAAATCCAAAAAAATTGTGAATACTAAAACAAATTATTTTGTTTTGAAACTATAGGAGTAATTCATATAGGGCAAAAATCACGTGCTCACAATATACACGAGGGATCTCTTGGTATCCCGAGGATCTCTTGGTATCCTCATGATATATACGAGGGATCTCTTGGTATCCCGAGGATCTCTTGGTATCCTAAAAAAAACTTATAATAACATGTGCCAGGGATCTCTTGGTATCCCACACCTTCAGTCCAGAACATATCAAGTACAGGGGGATCTTCCGGGATGCCTCCCCGTAGTCCCAATTTAAAACACACAATAACAGCCCAACATAAGGATAATGCTAAACTCAGAACAAGTAATAGAAAATCCTAGCCTAACATACTGCACGAAGTACAAACAAGACAGTTTAAGCACTTAGACAAATAAGCCAAATGAACATGCTTCTCTAAACTAGCATAGGATAAACTTGCAATTTAAAATAAACAGGTAAGCAAGAAACTCAATTCAAATACTTCAAGTGAAAATGGATTTCCAACAATTTGCTCAAGTACGCGCTCGTCACCTCACGAACGAGGCATTCAAACATCAAATATCATGTCCTAAGGGGAAGGAGTCCCCCACACAAGGTTAGACAAGCTACTTACCTCAAACCGGCTCCAAATTCAACTCGAAAACACTTTTTCCACGAGTATCCGACTCCAAATGGCCCAAATCTATTCATTTCAATTACATCTCGTAAATAATATCTCAAGCAACTGATTCCACTATTAAATTTAAAGCTAAGACGCAAATTTAGGTAAAATGACCAAAACACCCCTCAAGCCAACGTGGTCAAACCCGAGGTTCGAACCAAAATCCGGTTACCCATTCCCCCACGAACCCAAATATATGATTTGTTTTGAAATCGGACCTCAAATTGAGGTCCAAATCCCCAATTTTAGAAAAACCTAAGTTCTACCCAAAACCCCCAATCTCACCCATGATTTCATTGATTTTAAGTGAAAAACATGTTAAATGATGTAAATGATTGAAGGAATTATGTAAAAATCGACTTACAATTGATTTGTTAGAAGTTTTGTCCTTGAAAAATCGCCTATGGGGTTTGGGTCTTGAAAGAATGGTGAAAAATGGTGGAAAATCGACTAAGTATAAAAATTGTTGGGTCTCTGATATCGCAATTGCGAACAGGGGTTCGCAATTGCGAACCCCGACCAAATATGATAATTGCGAAGCTGGGTTCGCATTTGCGAACCCTCACTATTCTGCCAGATTTCGCGTTTGCGATCACAATGTTCGCATTTGCGATCAGCCAAGTTTCGCTTTTGCAAGGAATAGGATCGCATTTGCGATCATTCACCCAGGCCCAAGGCTTCGCAATTGCGATACAAAGTTCGCATTTGCGAACTCGCAATTCCGAAGCTCATCTTCGCAAATGCGAAAATCACAGAAGGAATTATACCAGGTTTTTACAAGTTCAAAAATGCAATCCGACACCTATCCAAAACTCACCCGAGCCCTCGGAGCTCCAAACCAAATATGCACACAATCTCAAAAATATCCTATGGACTTATCCGTGGGATCAAATCGCCAAAATGACATCATAAACGTCGAATCAAGCCTCAAAACTCATGATTTCTTCCAATTTCTTCATAGAATATCAAATTTCCATTTTAAGTCTGAAACACGTCAAACGACGTCCGTTTTCAACCAAACTTTACAAAAAGCACCTAAACCATATATAAGACTTGTACTGGGCGCCGGAACTAAAATATGGGCCCGATACCATAGTCTTTTAATCAAATTCCATTTCCAATTTCCTTAGTTATTTCTAGAAAATAATTTCACACAAAAATTTATTTCTCGGACTTGGGACCTCGGAATTCGATTCCGGACATACGCCCAAGTCCCATATTTTCCTACGGACCCTTCGGGACCGTCAAATCACGGGTCCGGGTCCGTTTACCCAAAATGTTGACCGAAGTCAAATTTATTCAATTTAATATCAAAATTTAGCATTTTTTTTCTCACAGAATTCATATTTAAGCTTTCCGGCTACGCGCTCAGACTGCGCACGCAAATCGAGGCAACCCTAGATAAGGTTTTCAAGGCTCGAAAGTACAGAATGAGAAAGAAACAAGTGATGACCCCTTTGGGTCGTCACATGTCATCAACATAAACAACAAGTGTAACAAATTCTGATGACAATTACTTTATAAAAATACATGGACAAATAACATCATTTATTAACTTTCTTTCAGCAAATATTCACTCAGGCGATTATATCACATGCGCCCAGATTGATTTAAACCGTACAAAGATCTTTATAATTTGATCGAGTACATTTATCAAGACTTTGAATTATATGCTTTAATTATTTTAAATCCTTCAGGGATCTTCATATAGATTTAATCAAATGAGTCATATAGGTTAGGACTTGCATTTAAATGGCATGACATCATGTGTCTGGACGATTGGACTACGGGTCCGATCCTCACAATCTTTTACAATATTGTGTACTATATTGTATCAAATATATCGTCGACGATCACTTTGTATCGGTTCCTAAGCGACATAACTTGTTGAGATCTCATCACTTCCCTTATTTTCAGGTATCTGAACTTCTTCTGGAGTTTCATGAGATGTTATGTTGTGGGCTCTTCTAGAGCTCATTTCCTCCTCATTATGATCATTTGCTCCTATCATTTTTCAAGGATTGTTACCTTTGGAGCCAATCGATTTACTACGCTTCATGCGTGTAGTAAACTTTATCCTCTGGGACTTTAATTTTAATAGGAGCATTTGCAGCTGGAATATGATATTTAATTTTGGATCAGCAAATGCTTCTGGCGTTTGACTTGAATTATCTTCCAAGTGAGGAACATAATAATGATAATTCGATTCATATAACATACTTTCTAGCTGTTTATTCCATCCCCCTAATGTTAGAAAAACTAACATATATCCCAAATCTTCTTTGGGAAACCTATCTTTGTGCTTTGTGGTTGAGAAATTAATCATATACTACGCATTAAAAGTTATTAGATAGTAAAAATATTTGGTTCCTGATCCTAAACCAATTGTGAGGGGAGGACTTATCATATATTGTTGGTCTGATGCATACAAGTGCTGCTGTATGCAATTTAGAAAATCTTAGACCAACACATGAAGCTTTGTTCTCATAAGCAATAGTTTAGCCATTAATAGGAGGTATTCAATGCTAAACCAACTTGGATAAGCAGTATCAAGATGAACTGTCTTGATTTCATAATCTGAAAATCATTCTCTTAATTGAGAAAAGCAATTTCAAATGCCAAACTCCAGGTTGACAATAATCACACATGTAACCATCTGATATATGCATATATAAGTGGTTTACACGACGGGTGAATGGACCCATATTCACCTTTTATATATTTCATAATTCAGGGGTCTTAGTCCCAACTTTAGCTGGTATAATCAATTTATTATGAGAACAAGCAACATAAGAGAATTCTTGAAGAATCTTCTAGTTCTTCAATATATGCTTATCTGAATATTTAAATAGCTCATTCAAAAATAGCAAATGAAAACTTCAAGTTTATCATGGCATGTGCTATCTCTTAGTAAATTTCTGGCTTACCTTGACTGCTTTTGCATTAGTAAACCTCTGATTTACTGTGATACCTGATATAATATAAATTGAAGAATAAGGCGGGTAACTTCTCACATACATATTATTTTACCCCCTATGATTGTGGAAACATGAAGATTTTCAATCTTCTAGTCATTTTTAGTCTCAATATGATAGTCATCTGTATTAGTAAACCTCAAGTTTAATACAACATATGTTTTGACCATAATCATATAATATGAATGACATATTTGTATATAAGCTCTTCGAGAGCCTTCATTTATTATCCACAATCTAATATTTATCGGGCACTATTGGTGTCATGTGTCTTCTAGGCAAACAGTTAGCTCTTCAGGAGTGGTTGATACATTTTGTACTATCAAATATTGCTTAGACACTTCTGGTATCATGAGAGAAAATCACAATCAAATAAACAATGTAAAACAATTATTTAAGCACAAGAAAACTCCTCTTCATAATATTTTCCTACTCCGGGAGAAAATTTCAATTGTGTTACTTCTTCAGGAGCAAATTTAAAATACGAAATATTGAGTATATATTCTCTCAATTATATTACCTCCTCTTGAGGTGAATTGTAATATATTTACATCAAGAGCGCATTCATATTTACGAGATTTATTAATATTTTCACATTCATTTCGGAAAATGGATTGATATTATCAAATGTTCTCACCCTTCAGGAAATCGAACATAATTATCTGAACGCGCATTAATCATCAAATTGTGATGTTTCAACCTCTTTTAAAATATTTACTACTTCGGGCAAATCGAGGCGTACATTTAATATAGAGAATATTTATGTAGCTTAAATTGTAACCATAGAAAGCCTAAATTATCATTTCTGGTGATCATAAGCATATACCACTTCTGGTGGTTAACAAAATTTAGTTACAATGAGATATATGAAATATAACCACTTCTGGTGATTGTATATTTCTTACAAACTCTGCTGGAGTTTAAGTTGATCTAATAATGTTATCCATATTCTTCAAAATGACATAAATAAAATATATTATAGTAAACATCATTATCAAATCATAACTTTTATTTATGTATAACAATTACATAACCATACTATCTATTACAAACAACAAAAATTAAAATATTTACATTTCTACAGATTCACCACCGATTACATGACTTGTTTCTCCTTCTGGGAGTGCAAAGTAATCATCCACATCCAAATGCATGAAGTCTAAATTATCTTTAGAAATAAAATTTTCTTCAATATTTTTCTCTGTATTCTTTAGGGAGGCTTGATATAGCTCAACCGGGTGCTTTGGCGTACGACAAGTACGTGACCAGTGCCCTTTTCCTCCACATATATAGCATGCATTTTCTGCATTTGGTGCTTGCACCGCTTCATGATTTTGTTCATTCTTTTCCACTGCTGGTGGTGAGAAGGGTTCTTTGGTGCATTATTATTACCATGAATAAAGTTTCTTCCATGACCACGACTGGGGCCACGACCTCTTCCACGCTTAGCTTGGTGGAAGTTCATCTCATTCACTTCAGGGAATGGACAAGAACCAGTAGGTCGGCTTTCATGGTTTTTCATTAATAGCCCATTATGTTGCTCGGCTACAAGAAGATGTGAGATAAGTTCAGAATACTTTTTGAATCCCATCTCTCGATACTGCTGCTGCAGGAGCATATTCGAGGCATGAAAAGTGGTGAAAGTTTTCTCCAACATATCATGATCAGTAATATTATCACCACATAATTTCAATTGGGAAATAATTCTGAACATAGCAGAATTATACTCACTGATAGATTTAAAATCTTGTAGCCTTAGATGCGCCCAATCACAACGTGCCTGTGGAAGAACGACCATCTTAAGGTGGTCATATCTATCTTTCAAATTATTCCACAGTATGACTGGATCTTTAACAGTAAGATATTCCTTTTTCAGGCCCTCATCAAGGTATGGCGTAGGAATTTTATTGCTTTGGCACGGTCTTGGTTTGATGCTTGATTTTTGTCCTTGATGGTGTCTGCCAGACCCATCGCATCAAGATGAATTTCAGCATCAAGCACCCAATACATGTAGCTTTTGCCCGATATATCCAGGGCTACAAATTCAAGTTTAGAGAGATTTGACATTATTTAGAAAAAGAAAGTTCGTACCTCTAATACTTTCAAAGTATTTGCTCGAGATGGCAGAGTCCCGTGCTGATAACGTGTTATAAAATAAAGACTATAAAGTGAAGACAAGTATAAAGAGAAACTGATATATTATTCAACTTCAAACTCATGTACATAATAAACTGAAATCTCCTCTATTTATAGAAGAAAGGAAGCTGTTACTGCAAGCTGCTGTGTAAGCTGCTACTGTACCAGATATAGATAATCTTCAACTGGGTAATGTTTATCCATAAAGGAGTACTGAAAGGATAAGCTTATTGTACCAGATATGGATAATCTTCTACCGGTAGTAATATTTATCCATAACCGAGTAACGAAGAGATAAGCTTGTTCAAGAAGCTTATTTCCAATAGAGTACTAAATAGATAAATATATTTACGGCGAAGTCCCATATGGATAAGCTTATTCAGGGAGCTTATTTACAACGAATTACTAAATAAACATCCATAATATAATATATTTATAACAAAAATAAAGTACTACGTAGCATATAGTATTACTTCGTGTTTGTCGTCAATGAATAAATACTATAATCTTTAACGATACGTGTCCTAAATTTCTTTCCATTCTTGAGCTAAATTTACTTTTAGCGGAGAAAACAAATAGCATCCGGTAGTCATAAATAATTAGACAATTCATAATCCCAAACAAAGTATACCGGTTAGCCCAAACTTATCATATGCAAAATAAGGCAAAATTAATGGCTCTTCTTTATAGAGCCATTAATTGAGGTAACAAAAGTTTCTTAGGCAAAATAACTATGTTTAGATGGTTTCCAAAAGGATTTAAACTTATGAAAAAGAGTTCCAATTCCATTGCAAATTCGTTGTCAAACGTGTTATATCCTTATAAGAAACAATTTTGAGTAGTTAATTGGTATCCAAATTTCTTTAAAGACGAATTTTTGGTTGATTTCAAAGTTTTAAATAAAAATCTTAAATATTAGGTAGTAGTTTAATTTGAAAATCTTATACCAAACTCTAATATTCTCATACTTTGATCAATAACGCAAAATTATTTTTTTAGGTATTTAATATGCATACTACAATATATAACATGAATTCTGATCCTAAAATATATTCTTCAGAACACAGACATATGCACGCTAAAATATATCCGAAAATGTATGCATGCTACATAGCAAATGCAAGTGAAGAGCTAGGAAAAATGTAGTGTCTTTTTGACAAATTAAGAAGCAATGTACGATAATTGTCTCTTGGAGAGAATGAGAAATTATATGGATTGGTTCAGTGCACGAGGGATCTTTCTAACGAGGATTGTAAGAAGTGTTTAGAGATTATGTATTAGTAGTACTGAATTTTCTAGGTGGAAGAGTTTTTAGTAGTAGCTGTACCTTTAGATATGAGATCTACCCTTTTAATAGTATTATATATATAATTTTCATATCGAGGGCTTGAACTAAAGTCCAATATTATAATACTGTATATATAATTTTTATACATAGTAGAATAATATATACACTTTTATACATCATACAACAGTCTATACACGTTGGATATGTGAGCATGTGATTTTTGCCCTATATGAAATACACCTATAAAATTCCAAAAAAAATAGGTTTTCTGCTAATTATTTGCCATTTTTAGGACTTTTTATAAAATTTTCTTAATTATTTGCATTTGTCTGTGCATGTTTAATTTATTTAAATCATAAAAAATACCAAAAAATATCATACATTTGCATTTAGGATTTGTTTTTACATTTTTAGAATTAATCAGTAATTATTTATTTTATAGAAATTTGAAAAATAAAAAAAATAGTTTATTTTTACATTTTTGTCTTTAATATTTAGTTCATTGATTTTTTCTCTTTTAATTTAGAATTAATTGATGTTTATAATTAGCTAATTAGTTTAATTTCACACTTTTAGATAATTTAGGATTTTAATTAAAAAAAAAAGAAAGAAAAGAAAGGAAAGAAAGAAAAAGAAAAGAATTTGAAAATAAAAGAAGAGGAATATAAGAGTATTAATTTTCTGGAGTTGGATCTCTAAATCAGCCCAAATTTTTGCCCAAAACCCAAGCCCAATCCCTGCCAAACCCGGTCCAGGTCCCCCATAAACCTAAACGACACCATTTTGTAGCAATCGATCACAACCGTTGGATTTCGATCATCCAACGACTCGGAACAAGTTGCTCACTTAATATTTAGCTGTCCTAACCCGGTCCACACCCCCCCCCCCTCCCAAATCAAACCCTTGTCATTCTTCATCTCCTTTCTCTCAAACAACAAACCCTACCCGCCCTTTAATCCCACACCGCCTCCACCGCAAACCACCACCGGAAATCGTCTCACGGCGGTTCCGGTGGTCCAATCGTCCCCAAAATAACACCATGAACTCCCCTTCACCCCCTCAATCCATATCCCTAGTCCTTTTCCTTCGAATCATGCCCAAGCTCTTCGAATCTTAAATCAAAAAATCCGGCCAAAACTTTGATCTTTCCAAATCACTTCAAAATCACACCCTATGATCCTTGCCCTCATCTGAACCCCAAACCACCATTAGCCCCTTTCGAATCAGCCTTGATTTCTTCGAAGTTTAAATCTCGTGATTCTGGAAGAACCCTAATTTTCTTTCATCTCTTCTTGGGCTCTATTTGGTCGAATGGACTTAAAACCTCCATTAATCGACTGTTCTCGTTAAGAACAGTCGATTAATGGTAGTCAAAGTCCATTTACATTTCGAAGGTTTTGGATGAGTTCTCAAATTGACCTAATTCTGAAATAAATTTAGGTAAATCTTCTTCTTTTCTTCTGTTCGTTTAAATTTTATCCCTTATTTGTCTTCTGCATGTTTAGTGTTTTTATTAGACGCATGTTTTAGGTTTAATTTTAGATTTTTAGTTTTTCTCTCTTCATGACTGTTATGTGTTGATTTGATCTTGACTGATTAAAATATATACTCGACTGCTTGATTTTTCTTTTAGTTTAGTTAGGGTTCTGTGTATTTAAATCATGGATCCATTCCGAAATCAGTAATTGTAGGCTTCCCTTAGTATCCGGATTCATCCAAACTGATTAATTTTGGCTCATTTGATTTGTCTTGGCATTGTTGGTTTGTGTTTCCCTAATCTGCAAATCAAAGGACTTTTAGGGTTTAAATGAATAGATAGAAACTTTAGGGACCCCATGTCACGACCCGAATTTCCCACCCTTGGGAGTCGTGATGGCGCCTACTAATGTGAGCTAGGCAAGCCAAACCTTTAGTTCAATTACTTCATTTACCAATTATTTCTTTTTAACAACTATAAGGCGACAACATGATAACATCGGAAATTTAAATTCAAGCAGAAGACAACGATAAAATATATGAAGACTATATCTAATACAAATACTTAATCCTTAACCACCCAAAATCTGGTGTCACAGTGTCACAGACGGTCTATACAAGGTCTGAAGAAATAAAATACACCGTTCCGGAATATAAGGGAAATGAAACAGGAATAGTAGGTAGAAGAAGACGCCAAGGCCTGCGGACGCCTGCAGGACTACCTTGGGTCGCCTGATGAGCAAGAATCAGCAATCCCACCGCGGTCCAAAGTCTACAACACTGGGGTCTACACAAAAGAGTGTAGAGTGTAGTATCAGCACAACCGACCCCATGTGCTGGTAAGTGCCTAGCCTAACCTCGGCGAAGTAGTGACGAGGCTAGGACCAGACTACCAAATAAACCTGTGCAATTTAACTATATACAGCAGAAAAGAAGTACAGAAAGAAGCAGTCATATACAGTCAAGTATGGGAGGGGGAAAACATGCTGCGGGGAAACACCGAATAGTAACAGAAGAGTCAAATAAATATAAGGATCACCACTGTTTTATTGAGAATAGGAAGGGGAGATCATGTTGAGGGGTACAACAAGTATCAATAGGAAGCCAGCAATTTAGTGTAGAGAAACTGTAACACAAATATCAATAAAATTTAGGATATCAAAGACAAGTGCACGGCATCACCCTTCGTGCTTTTACTCTCTCTCACCAAAACAGTACACGGCATCACCCTTCGTGCTTTAACACTCTCTCACCAAAACAATACACGGCATCACCCTTCGTGTTTTACGCTCTTCCTCACCCAAACAACAATCACAAGGCAAATAGGGTAAAGGAATCTATAACTTCGAGATAAAATCAAGTAACAACAGAAAATCAATAAATAAACGTAAGGGACAACATAACTCATTTATCATCAAGAATCAAGAAAATCAAAGACAAGTGCACGGCATCACCCTTCGTGTTTTTATTCTCATCCTCACCATAAGAATCAACATAATAGGCACGGAATGGTACATCGTACGGCACGGCATCACCCTTCGTGCTTTACACTCTTTCCAAATCCTTGAAGAAATTGAGCAACTTTAATGATGATGGCTGTTGTATTAATTTGAATTGAAGAAAAAGAAGACGAGAGAGATTGAGGTCACAAAGAGTGGAAGGTTGACTCGGCTAGGGAATGCTGCTGTTGCGCAGCTTCTCTTCCTTAGCTCTTTTTGGAATTCGCTCCTTCTTAGGTCTTAGGTCTAGGTTAGTTTTTGTAGGATTTTTTTTTAGGTTAAGGGGTATGGGCCTAGGAATTATGGGCTTGGGAATTGCGAAGGAAGGTTGGGAAATGCGAACTGAAAATTGCGAAGGGAGGTTGGGAAATGCGAAGCCTGCAATTCCTTAAGTCCAAAATTTCACCCCGTGGCCTATCCAAAACTCACCCGAGCCCTCGGGGCTCCAAACCAAATATGCACACCACCCTAAAAACATCATACGGACTCGCTCGTGCATTCAAAGCACTAAAATAAAATCAACAACTATGAATTTAGCATCAAAATCATGAAACTTTCTCAAGACTTCAAATTTTCAATTTTCTCAATAACTATCTGATTCACGTCGTTTTAAGTCCGTTTCTTATCAAATTTTACCGACAACACATATAAATCATATTGAACCTGTACCGGGCTCCGGAACCATAATACGGGCCCGATACCACAGGTTTCACATAACATTTCACTTTCAAAAACCTTTATATTTTTCAAAAAATAATTTCTTTCAAAAATTCATTTCTCGGGCTTGGGACCTCAGAATTCGATTCCGGGCAAACGCCCAAGTCCCATATTTTCCTACGGACCCTCCGGGACCGTCAAATTACGGGTCCGGGTCCGTTTACCCAAAACGTTGACCGAAGTCAAATTAACTCATTTTATAGTCAAAATTTATTATTTTTCACAGATTTTCTCATTTAAGCTTTCCGGCTACGCGCCCGGACTGTGCACGCAAACACACGGCTGGTCTCAGAAACATCCAACCTCACGAACTGATTGGCCAAAGCCTGAACATCCAAAGCAAGCGATCTCTCACCGACCGGAATATAAGCAAATCTGTCCATACTGGTTGACTTCTTACTCAAAGCATCGGCCACCACATTAGCCTTTCCCGGATGATATAAGATGGTGATATCATAATCTTTCAACAACTCCAACCACCTCTTCTGCCTCAAATTCAACTTCTTTTGCTTGAACAAATACTGTAGACTCTTGTGATCCGTGAACACCTCACATGCCATGCATACAGATAATGCCTCCAAATCTTCAATGCATGAACAATGGCTGCCAACTCCAAATCATGAACCGGATAGTTCTTTTCATAAATCTTCAACTGCCGCGAAGCATAGGCAATGACCTTGCCATCTTGCATCAACACTGCACCAAGCCCAACACGAGATGCATCACAATAAACTGTATAAGGCCCTGAACCTGTGGGAAAAACCAACACCGGCGCCGTAGTCAGAGCTGTCTTGAGCTTTTGAAAGCTCGCCTCACACTCATCCGACCATCTGAACTGGGCACCTTTCTGGGTCAACCTGGTCATCGGGGCTGCAATAGATAAAAACCCCTCCACGAACCGACGATAGTAGCCTGCTAATCCCAAGAAACTCCGAATCTCTGTAGCTGATGCTGGTCTAGGCCAGTTCTTAACTGCCTCAATCTTCTTCGGATCAACCTGAATACCCTCTGTTGATACAACATGACCCAGAAATGCAACTGAACTCAACCAGAACTCCCACTTCGAGAACTTAGCATATAACTTACTATCCCTCACAGTCTGAAAACCACTCTAAGGTGCTGCTCGTGCTCCTCCCGGCTGCGGGAATCAAGAACGAATCAAGATAAGGTCTGAACACTCGGTTCATCAAATCCATAAAAGCTGCTGGGGCATTTGTCAACCCGAATGACATCACCAAGAACTCATAATGCCCGTACCGAGGGCGGAAAGTTGTCTTAGGGACATCGGATGCCCTAATCCTCAACTGATGGTAGCCGGATCTCAAGCCAATCTTTGAAAATACCCTGTGTAGACATGTGATTTTTGACCTTCCCCAAGATTTTTTATATTTTAGCATGTAAATATTTAATTTAGGCATAATATAGCTATTTCAACTATCTTTTGCTTATTTACTTTATTTTCGTCATAAAAATGAAAAACAAAAAATATTTTAGTTTACGTATCTTTCGTAAATTTAAATAAAAAAAATATATACACAAAAATAGTACCTTATCTTTATTTTCATATAATCTTGAAAAAAACACAAAAATAGTTTTATGTTTTATAGTTTATTTCAATTAATTAAAATTAGTTTTATATTTTTATATTTTTTGTACATAGTTTTAGAAGGAGAAATTAGTTTTAGGATGGTTTATCCCGTCTTTATAAATCTTGTAGTTAATTTTTCTAACCTTTGGCCCAATTCACCAGCCCATAATTCCTAGGCTCATACCCCTAACCTAATCTCTACCCCTATATATAGTATCTAACACCTAAAATAAAACTACAACCTAACAATCCCAATCAGCCGCATAGCACCACACAAGACCCCTCCCATCATCTTCAGATAATACACGATAGCACACAAAAAGGAACCTAAGGTAAAAATCATGGCTGCTCTTTCTTTGGCTTGAAGCTTCAGCCGCAGACCTTCAAAAAAAAAAAGGGATCTCAATCTCCTTGCTCTCTTGGGGACACACACAACAACACACACACAGATACAAAAAAGGGAGGACGGCGTTCCCTCTTCAAAAC
This sequence comes from Nicotiana attenuata, assembly GCF_001879085.1. Taxonomy (NCBI): domain Eukaryota; kingdom Viridiplantae; phylum Streptophyta; class Magnoliopsida; order Solanales; family Solanaceae; genus Nicotiana; species Nicotiana attenuata. The sequence goes on along the minus strand of NW_017674649.1, from coordinate 17,378 downwards.
ACACCCTTAGCTCCTTCATCTTCTTAAACTGAGAAATGACCCCCACATACACGAACAGTACGTAGAACAGAGCAGATCCGAGGTGCCGATTCGAGGTCCATTTTGAATTTTGTCGTTGTTCCGGCGAGTTTCGAGGTCGTAGAAGGACGTAGTTCTGAGGTTTCCGGCGAGGTTTTCATGTTCAGTCATTGGCGCCGGCGTAAGTTGAGATTATAGATTTCTGTTTTTTTTTTTATATTTGCTTCTGCAGCTTTGTAATTATTCGCTTCTCCTTAAATTAGTGCTTCTGTAGCTTTGCAATGGTTACTCTGTTATTAACATTACCTAGTCTTGCTTCTGTAGCTTCATATCTTGTTGGTCTTAGGTGAAGAAGTTAATGTGGCCTAGTTTTGCTATTCTTTTGTCATCACTCATGGATAACATAGCTAGGAATGCACGTTTGTGTTCAATCAAAGCTCAGAATTATTTAGTTTTGCGTTATGATTAGGTGCCTCATATTTGATAATTATTTGAAGAGATGTTGACTGGTCTTTTTGCTGCAGAACCTTTTGGGGTAGTGAACTATAAAGGATTTAATATCTGTAGATAGATGCTCTAAAAATTTGTCCTTGATGCCTCCAACTTATCTCAAATTAGTATAGGACAATATTATAAACACTCTTAGCGTGATTTAAGAGCGACTTAATTTATCATTGTGATCGTGAATACGTTCGCATGACATGATTACGATTTCTAAAAACAAAATCGGAGTATGCGTTCGCGCAACTTCGGCCAAACTTTCTTAATAATAATAAAGCGTTATTAATTGCGGACACGTTCGCGTGACGTGATTTTTGACGCGCCAAACAAATGGGTACACGTACGCGTGACCCGTTTCAAGATAATTTCTTAATTAAAAGAGGCAAAAACACATAGGTTCTAAAATCAGTAATTAGACATTTTAATAAGCCAAGTATAATCAAAGCGACCGTACAAGAACCACGGAACTCGGGAGTGCCTAACACCTTTTCCCGGGTTAACAGAATTCCTTACCCGGATTTCCGATTTGCAGACTGTAATAACAGAGTCATTCTTTTCCTCGATTCGGGATTTAAACCGGTGACTTGGGACACCATAAATCTCCCAAGTGGCGACTCTGATTTTTAATTAATTAATCCCGTTTCGATTGTCACTTTAAGTTGGAAATAACTCCCTTATTATTATACCCTCTTTACGGGGTGTAGTTGAAAAAGGAGGTGTGACACCCTGACATCCTGAAGCTGATCGAACAAATCATCAATCCTCGGCAGCGGATACTTATTCTTGATTGGAACCTTGTTCAATTACCGGTAATCAATACACATTCTCATTGACCCATCCTTCTTTTTAACTAACAACACCGGCGCACCCCAAGGCGACACTGGGTCTAATGAAACCCTTCTCAAGCAAGTCTTGCAACTGTTCCTTTAATTCTTTCAACTCAGGCGGGGCCATATGATACGGCGGGATGGAAATGGTCTGAGTGCCCGAAGCCAAATCAATGCAAAAGTCAATATCCCTGTCGGGTGGCATACCCGGCAGTTCTGAAGGGAAAACATCCTCACGAACAACGGGCACAGAAATAATAGAAGGAACATCAGCGCTCGAATCACGAACATATGCTAAATAGGCCAAACACCCCTTCTCGACCATACGCCGAGCCTTCACGTACTAGATAATACTGCGGGTAGAATGACCAGGAGTCCCTCTCCACTCTAAACGAGGCAAACCCGGTAAAGCTAAGGTCACAGTCTTGGCATGACAGTCCAAGATAGCGTGGTAAGGTGATAACCAGTCCATCCCCAATATAACATCGAAACCAACCATGTCCAGAAGAAGAAAATCTACACGAGTCTCAAGACCTCCAATAACCACTATACATGAACAATAGATGCGATCCACCACAATAGAATCACCCACCGGCGTAGACACATAAACGGGGGCACTCAAAGAATCATTAGGCATGACCAGATACGGCGCAAAATAAAATCAAAGCTTCTCTACCACAAACCAGAACAATACCTGCACCTCCACCTCTAGCATCTCTACCTCCACCTCTAATACCTCTACCTCCCCCTCTAATACCTCTCCCTGTGTGATGTGGAGAAACTTCTCCAGAAATAGATGCGTGAACTGCTCCCAAGTCGAAGCTGGCGATCCTGCTGGTCTAGCCAAGTAATAATCTATTCACCAAGTCTTGGCGGATCCAAACAAGCGAAAAGTAGCAAAGTCGACCCCATTGGTCTCAACTATCCCCATGTTTCTGAGAACCTCATGACAGTTGTGTTGATAATCTTGGGGATCCTCAGTAGATGCACCGCTAAATGTAATAGTGAAGAGCTTGGGGAAACTTATCCAATCTCCATAAAGCCTCCGAAGACGTGGCTGAGCTATCACCGGTCTGTGATGTTGCCCGCTGAAGAAGCGGTACATGACCTCTCCATGCGCGAAAGGACAAGAGTAGAGGTTTCAATTTAGCATTGAGAGAACAAAATCGCACGACAGGAANTTCATGTTCAGTCATTGGCGCCGGCGTAAGTTGAGATTATAGATTTCTGTTTTTTTTTTTATATTTGCTTCTGCAGCTTTGTAATTATTCGCTTCTCCTTAAATTAGTGCTTCGCGCAACTTCGGCCAAACTTTCTTAATAATAATAAAGCGTTATTAATAGCGGACAATTCACGTGACGTGATTTTTGACGCGCCAAACAAATGGGTACACGTACGCGTGACCCGTTTCAAGATAATTTCTTAATTAAAAGAGGCAAAAGCACATAGGTTCTAAAATCAGTAATTAGACATTTTAGTAAGCCAAGTATAATCAAAGCGACCGTGCTAGAACCACGGAACTCGGGAGTGCCTAACACCTTCTCCCGGGTTAACAGAATTCCTTACCCGGATTTTCGATTCGCAGACTGTAATAACTGAGTCATTCTTTTCCTCGATTCGGGATTTAAACCGGTGACTTGGGACACCATAAATCTCGCAAGTGGCTACTCTGATTTTTAATTAATTAATCCCGTTTCGATTGTCACTTCAAGTTGGAAATAACTCCCTTATTATTATACCCTCTTTACGGGGTGTAGTTGAAAACGGAGGTGTGACAGCTCTGGCGACTCTGCTGGGGACTAGAACCCAGAATTTTTTGTACAGGGTTCAAGAATTCGAGCTTGTTTTATGATTTTTACTTGGCTTATTTATTGTTGATATTACTGTATTTTGTGAACCTTTGTGCTAAATGCTATCTGTTTACCGCTTTAATATTGTTGAATTGTATATAATTGCCTTCTTACGCCACACCATCTGAGTCTTCTGAAAATGGTGCATACGTTCGCGTAGCCCGTTTTTCTATAAAAATTATACCAAATAGAGCGAGGCTGGGCAAGCGACAAGGCCGGGCAGACTTTAGTGCTCCCGGTACGTTGCCCCCTCCTCGGCCCCAGTTGTCCGCTCGGGTACCCCATGTCTAGATCAAAACCCCAGGATTTAAACTTAGAAAAACACAGCTCCATGTCGAATCCCTAGTAGGAGCGCTTGTTTGCATCACGTACATTTTGACTTAGGGGACTCAACACAGGGGTTGGGTCCGTCTAGGACACGTGTACCCAAAATAACAGACCATCTTGATGCATCCTATGTGCTACATGTTGCATTCCTTCAAGGGTAAAAGGGTCATTTGGCGGACCAATAATAATTGGCAAATGAAAAAAAAGAAAGAGAAAAAAAAGGGTGAAGTGTGAAGATAAAGCGAGTGGGGCCCAATTATATTTTCTGTCACATTTTTTGTTAAGGAAAAAAAGAGCTTGAAAATTCAAAAAAAAATTGCACTTTTTCATCATTTTTTGAAAATCAGAAATAAAAAAAAGGAAAAAAAAAATCCAAAAAGAGTTTACATGTTTCATCATTTTTCAAAAATAGGCAAAAAAATATATTTTCTCTAAATTAGTTGTTATTTTTATTTCTCGCCCGTATCCAATCTGCCCGAACTACGCATACCTGATTCTCGTCTTTCGGGACGTGATACGTAGGCAACCCACATAGGGTCCGATCTTCCTAGTAAATCTTAGGTTCTTGGCTTCGTGGGGTCTTAGCCAAATCTTGCACTTTTAGCCACATAGGTTAATTTTAAAAAAAATAATCGCAGCCATGTCTTGCATGTGTCTAGTAAGGAGTGTTATTGTCTCACATAGTGTTGGTTTAAGTTTTCCCATACAGGTGTGGATCCGCTTACCGGAGTTTGAGCATGACGATACCCCAAGACCACTGCATTCAGGAGTTGCTTAAGGAGATTTATTTTTATTTTTATTTTCTGAGTATGTTTTTTTTATGTCGTTTTTTACTTTCTAGTTTTATACAGTAATGTCAAGTTTTTTGTTATTGTACTTTTTATTTTGTATTTGAAAAGGTGTGGTGTAACTCAAAAATCCAAAAAAGATATTTTGTGTTTTTATATTTCCGTTAGAATTTTCTTTAGAAATACTACTCCTAGAAATCAAGAGAAAAAAAGAAAAGAAAGTTTGAGGTGGTTTTATTTTAGAAAATTAGAATCTAGAAATTTAAAAAATAATTTTTTTTAATACTTCCTTTAGTATGTTAGGACTAAAAATTTAAAAAGAAGAGAATTTCTTTTAGTACCTCTTTAAAAGGTTTTCTTTAAGGTATTAATTTCAAATCCAAAAAGATTTTCTTTTGAGGTGTTTCTTCGGGAAATTAGTGAAAATGAAAAAAAAAATCTTTTATTTTCATTAGAACTTTAGGATATTGTACATAAAAGAAAAAATCAAAAAATATTTTTCTCATCTAGTATTTTTCCTTCGTAGAGTATTTGTTTCAAAAGAAAAAAAAAAGAGAAAAAGAAAACATGCCCGTTAAGCTTGAGTTTAGAACAGGTCATAGAACATTAAGTCAAGAAAATTCAAAAAAAAGGATTTGCTTCTTTTATTTCTCTTTTCTCATCAGAGTAGTCATTGAGGTAAAAAGAAAAAAAAAAGATAAAAAGAAAATGAGAGAGTTAGTTTGTTTACTTTATTCCCGATCTTCCAGAACTACGCAAAGATCTGATTCATACGGCGTCATGATACGTAGGCAACCTACATAGGGTTCGATCGAATTATTTTTTATTATTATTAAAAGAAAAAGAAAAAGAAAAGAAAAAGAGGAAAAAAAAGGAAAAAGAAAAAAGGATGATGAAATCATGGGATGTGAGAAATGAGAGGGAAGAAAAAGAGCGATAATCAGAAAGAAAAAAGGGGAAGGAAAATGAGCGAGCTAAGAAGTGCTAAAAAGAAAAGAAAGAGAGGATTGAAATGAACAAATTGGGATGATGCCAACTGACCTTCGTACCCTCGAAGTCATTTTAGAACCGATAACTGTGGCTAGGTGCATTGCATTAAATGTGATATTTTTAGTTGTTAAATGCCCTAACGCTAACATGATGACTTCATTTTTTCCTCTTTGTTCTCCTCATTATAGAAGAAGGGTGGTTGGTTTGTGGTTCTTAAGCTAACTCGTCCATACAACACAAGGTCAAAGGGCAAGGTAGCCATGGCTAGCAAACACTTGGGCACAAGAGTTGTTGACCCGTCAAGGGAGGTTGTGGAGTCGGAGTCTGAACTGAAAGGGAGGTCCAAAGGGTGAAGCAGCAGATGGCAGAAATGTATCAATCTTGGATCAGGGGGCATCCTCCACCTTCATTCCCCACTAACTACACTGAAAGCCCTGCAACTATCCCACCGCTATCACAAATCCAGATTCCCACTGCTGCTGATATCTCAACAACCTTTTCACACTCTATCCGCCAAAACCACCTCATATACTGCTCCTTTGGCCACTCATGCTCTTGCAGCTCCTCCACCAGCTATTTCTCCTCGATCGTCTAACGAGACTGTGCTCAAAGTCCCCGATGCCCAACACTATGCTCCTGAACCAACTTTCAAAGTCTCGGATCCATACTCTCACTCTCCTCATTTTGAGGCTCCTGGTGAAACTGAAAATCCTGGTAAGACAGTGGAGTAAGATGAGATATCCAGGAAGGTGAAAATCTTAGAGTAGTCTTTAAGAAACATGCAAGGGATAGGGAGCCGGATGAGTGTGGCTTACAAAGACTTGTGCTGGTTTCCTGACGTCCAACTGCCTGCTGGGTTTAAGATGCCAAAGTTTGATTTGTATGACGGGCACGGAGATCCCGTGGCCCATTTGAGAGGTTACTGTAGTAAGATAAGAGGCGTTGGTGGGAAAGATAAATTATTGATGGCGTATTTCAGTCAGAGTCTCAGTGGGGCAGCTCTGGAGTGGTACACTCGCCAAGATGATAACAGGTGGTACACGTGGGACGATATGGCTCAGGCTTTTGCCAGGCACTTTCAGTATAATATGGAAATTGTCCCGGATCGCAGGTCCCTCGCCAAGATGGAAAAGAGGCCTAATGAAAGCTTTAGGGAGTACGGGCTCAGTGGAGAGAGCAAGCTGCCAGAGTCGATCCTCCGATGGAAGAAAAAGAGATGGTCGACTACTTTCTTCAAGCTCAAGAGCCAACTTACTTTGGGCATTTGATCACGGCTGTGGGTAGGCCTTTTAATGATGTGGTAAAAATGGGAGAAATGATAGAAGAGGGGCTGAAGTCTAGCAAGATCATGAGTTATTCTGCTTTAAAAGTCACAACACAAGCAATTCAGAACGACACAGGAAGCTTGCTGGGTCAGAAGGAACAGGATGATGTTGCCATGGTTGTTTTAGAGTCACGACATGGACCGAAGGGTCCGCTTCACCAATATACCCAGCCTCAACTCCAACCCCAAACCTATCCCCGAGCTCCACATAATCCACCTCAGTATTATCCTCCGAACAATGTCCGGTCATATGTCCAACCACCAGGTCACTCCCTATGGCGAGCGCCAGCATCGCATAATGCATTCTTGCCTTCACAGCATTTTCGAGCACCCAACAACCCTAGAAAACAGGGGATGGGAAGAGAACAAAGGCAAAGAAATAGTTTCACGCCAATTGGGGAGTCCTATGCAAGCTTGTTTGAAAAGTTAAAGCATTTTGGCCTAATTGAGCCGCTCCTCGGCTATACTCCAGACCCATATGCAAAAGGCTTTGATCCTACTGTGCGATGCATGTACCACTCTAATGTCCAAGGGCATAGTATTGAAGATTATCGCTCTTTGAAAAGGGAAATAGAAAGAATGATTCAAGAAGGGGTAATTGTGATCAATGACAGTGACAGGAAGCATGCGAATCCTCGTGGGAATGTATTGATTAAAGTTGATAATATTAAAGTTGGTAATGGTCTTGGCAATATTGATGCGGAATTCAGTGGCTAAGATGCCATGCTTGGTAATTGGGAAGACGCTCTATTTTTTTGGTAAGCCGGAGTGGAGTTTTGGTGGTTTATTTTGTTGTCATTTTTGTTGTCCGGGTTATTTCAGGGTTGTAATCCGGATATTGTCTTGTGACTCAAACCCTTCTATTCTTTTATTTTGTCTAGTTCCTTTAGTCGTAGTATCTCATTTAGTGTTATCTAGGTTTGTTTTAGGGTTGTACCCCAGTTTATGTTGCTTGTTTTGTTGTTTAAACCCTTTCACCGTCTGTCTAATGCAATTCTCTGTTTTCTGCCATTTCTAGTCATTTTTGTTTAGTTCTCTTCTCCTTTTTACAGTTCTTTTTATGCTGGTTCTAGTGACATGACATGCAAGCATAATTCTCAGTCTGGTTTTAAAAGTCAGTTTAGTCATGAAGCAATGAAACAATGTTGAAGATGTAGGGACATTTGAGGGAAATAAGTGAAGGCATTTTGAGATCACTTCAAGCCCGAATTGCGTGAAACTGGGGCAGATAGAACATAAAGAAACACTATTGAAATGCATCCTGCCGCATCAGGTCGAAGCTAAAGGTGAGTTTGCCCCTAATTGGCAGGGGTCGTTCGTGGTAACGAGAGTGTTGTCCAATGGTGCTTTGTATTTAACAAATGTAGAAGGCAAATGTGTGAATATGGATATCAATTCTGATTCAGTCAAAAGATATTACGTATGATTTCTTTGGTTTGTTTAATTGTGTTGTTTGTATTTGGCATGCTTTGAAGATTGGAATGACGAAGGCATTTTATTCTGCTATCTAAACACTTTATCCTTTATTACCCCTTTGAGCCTTATTTATTTTCTTTCATATCCCTCTTTTGGAACCAGAAGCAGAGTTTAGAAATACAGATACAGAGAAAAAAGAAAAAAAAGAGAAAGGAATAAATGGGAAAAGAGTAAAAAAAAAAAAGAAAATAAAAGAAAAAAAAAGAGAGAGAAAAAAAGAAAAAAAGAAGAAGAGAAAAGTACAAAAAACAAAGCAATTCCTATGTCCTGAACTACGTTTGACTTGATTCCGAAAGGATACGTAGGCAGCCTATCTCTGAGGTTCAGTCACACTAAAATAAAAATCCAAAAGTCCCCAAGAAAGAAACTGGGGCAGAAGTTCTGGTTATGTAAAAGATCTGATTCCAAAAGTTGTAAGTTTGAACCCATTCAAGTTGTTTTGAGCCTTTGATACCCTTTCTTTCTAACCCTATCCAAAAAGCCCACGTTACAGTCCAAAGAAAGACCTTCTGATCAGTCTTCGAGAGATGCCAAGTTGAGCAAGTAGAGTTGATTCATATTAGGGGCAACACTCCGTTCTGAACAAAGAAATAAAAATGAGAGAGTCTTATTGGTGAAAACCCTCACGGGCACCGTAAGGAGACGGGAGCTGAGAGAAATCAAAATGAGAGAGTCTTATTGGTGAAAACCTTCACGAGCACCATAAGGCGACGGTGAGTTGAGAGAAAGACCAAAATGAGAGAGGCTCGATGGTGAAAACCCTTCGGGCACTACAAATTGAATAAGGATTGTGAATCAGATTGGATAAGCGGAGCATTGAAGCCCAGTTTCACGGCAAAAAGGTATAACAAGAGTTGAACATTAGGCTTGCTTGACGGAATAGGCCACAGGTGCATGTCATGGTCATTAGAATTGGTATCCACATCTGATAGGTTTCTACTTTGTAGTTTTCTTGTTAGGAATCATCTCTTTCCATTGTCCTCTACTCTGCTCCTTTTGTCTTGTTTACTTCCTCTTCCTGAGTCTGTTTGGTCAAAACAAGTGAGAAATGACTTCAAAATTTGCCACCAGCTTTCCAATCGCACAAAACAGGATCTGGTTAGCACGTCAAAGTGGCATAAGCCTGGAAAGAATAACGTGCGCACTGAGTTGGTAACAATCAACATGCTTTGGGATTCATGTGAAATACAAAGGTTTGGTATATATCAATTCATGAACAATGCAACAGATAGAGGATGTGGGGTGAACGGATCAAAGGTATTCTCTGTGATGAGGTTGACAGAGAAAGTGGTTAACCAATGACAAGCAAGGTCTTCCAAGCGGAAATCAAAGTTATCATGGCAAGTGAAGGAGCAATAGACCTCAAGGCCAAGGCCAGTGGTTTGAGTCAAGAAAGAGCAGCATATGCACTGAATGGGTGGCAACTGACGTGCTATGGGATTCATGCGAAACACAAAGGTTTGGTAAATGTCAGTTCATGAGCAATGCAACAGATAGTGGGTATTGGGTCTGATCGGAGAAGAGGTATTTTCTGCGACAAGGGTGGCAAAGAAATTAGTTAGTCAATAAGCACGCAATGTCTTTCAAGGTGAAATCAAAGTTATCATCGCAAGTGAAGGAGCAATCGCCGTAAAGTCAAGGACACAAACCAACCACCATATTTAAACTCACAAGTTTTCTTTGTCTGAAACAGGGATGGAAGCTATGTTCATATCAAAGCTGGGAAGCTTGAAATTTTCAGGTGTAATGCCCCAATTCTGCTTACGCAAAGGCTATTGAGAAGATCACACATCACCCCTAGGAGAAACACTTCCTAGTCGGGGTTTTCAAGTTATATTTTGTTGTAGGAGATGCTCTTCCTAAATTGAGATTTTACCCTTAGGAGACGCACTTCCTAGTTTGGATTATATGAGTTTGAGTCACTGATGGTTTTACCCCTAGGAGACGCACTTCCTAGTCTAAGTCTTCCAAATTATATATTGCTTAGGAGATGCACTTCCTAAATTGAGATTTTCCCCTAGGAGACGTACTTCCTAGTCTGGTTTATTTAAGTTCATTCATAGGAGACGCACTTCCTAAATTGAGAGTTCATTCATAGGAGACGCACTTCCTAGTTTGAGTCATTGAAGTTTCACCCATAGGAGACGCACTTCCTAAATTTAGAATTCATTCATAGGAGACACACTTCCTAGTCTGGTTCATTGAAGTTTTACCCATAGGAGACGCACTTCCTAATTGAGTGTTCATCCATAGGAGACGCACTTCCTAGTTTGAATTATTGAAGTTTCACCTCCAGGAGACGCACTTCCTAGTCTAGGTTTTTCAGGTTATACTGTTTAGGAGACGCACTTCCTAAATTAAGAGTTTACCCCTAGGAGACGCACTTCCTAGTCTGGGTCTTTCAGGAATTAAGAGTTTATTCATAGGAGACGCACTTCCTAGTTTGAATCATTGAAGTTTCACCCCTAGGAGATGCACTTCCTAGTTTGGGTAGGTTATATTTTTGTTTTAGGAGACGCACTTCCTAAATTGAGTTTCACCCCCTAGGAGACGCACTTCCTAGTTT